>NC_084839.1:73883984-74187014 GCF_033115175.1 Lepus europaeus | reverse complement strand
AAGAATGCACAAGATTGGGAAGTTTCTCGGTGGAGCGACAGTTGGGATCTGCTCTCATTTACGTAGGCAAAGAACTGAAGCGTGGATCTAAAGCTTTTGTTCTTGCTCCACCAGATACAGTAGCTTTTCTGTGCTTCAGTTACTTTATCTGTTAGATGTGTATTATAGTGTTATCTACCTTGAGGTTCCTGATTTCCTCACATACAATAAGCTTTGAAAATGTTATGCATATATGGCCTGGGAAGCAGTAGAAGATGGCCCAAGGCCTTGGGCTCCTGCACCCATGTGGGAGACCCAGAAGAAGCTCCTGGCTCCTTCTTCAGATGGGCACAATTTCGGCCATTACGACAATTGGGGAGTGAACCATCGGATGGAAGACCTCTCTTTCTCTCTGCGTCTCCTCTTTCTGTGTAACTCTGACTTTCAAATAAATCTTAAAAAAAAAAAAAAAAAAGAAATAAAGAAAATTAGGGAAATTGTGGCTTTCAACTTGAGGCTAATTAGATAATTCTGAAAGGACTGTCCTCATAAACTATTTTTGTCTGCTTTGGATAAAGTCCAGGAACGGAATTCCTTCACCACAAGAAGTGATTCTTAGGGCTCTCATTTTGTACAGGAATTGAACTAACAAAGTCTGTGTGCAGGAGCACTGGATGCATACATCAGCTTCATCAACTCCCATTTTTCAACAATATATTTATTTAAGAAATCTAAAGCACTGTTTGGTTTTTTACATTTTGTTTACTTTTAAGTTAAATGTGACTTGTCTCTTAATATACCTAGTTCATATATTTGTTAGTGGATTAAAGGTTTGGATTGAAAAAAATAGAAAATGTTATGCATAAGCAATGTACCTTTCTATATTTATAACTCTATATTGTTTTATTTATATATACCTAGTACCTAGAATACTATCTGGTGCAAAGTAAAAACTCAGTAAATAATTGTTTAAAAATTGAAGTGCTCATTTTACGGTATGAACCCTGGTTCTGCTAGGATGATAGGAATTTAATCTCCATTAGTCTTCCTTTCAGGCTATATCTGAATTTCTTGATGAGTATAAAGTATTAGTATACTAAACTAAGTTTATGTGCATGAAGGAATACACTTTCAGATCTATCTTTCTGGCTGTTTTTTGTTCCATTTGGTTTCTCATGAGGTATATCTAATTCTTATCCATGTTCATTCCTCCATCTGTTATACAGAAGATATTAACTTAGCAACTACTATGTGCCTGCTGTGTTCTAGGAGCTAGGGAAGAAGAGGGAACCAAAGGTCCTGTCCATGTAAAGTTCACATTCACATTCTCCCATCTAATCACATGTTCACTTAATATGTAGTTTCCAAAACTCCCTCTGGTTTGCTGATTCTACTTTGAGGTCCATGGGGCACAGTTGGCTGCTTCTGCATTGTTCTGTTTCCCAGGAAACTCTGCAGGATTGCTTATGTACCATCTGAACTTGGAGATCATACAGACAGTTTATCTTCCTGGATCATGCCACATCTTTGATGTCTCACAGGTTTTTCTTCTCTCTCACCTGTAAGCACCTCTGCTATTCACCTCTCTCCATCTTTCCTTCCCTCCCTCTGGTTGAGACCACTTCTTTTTTCCAGTTGGTTCAACTTTCAGTTCCTTCTGTTCCTTCTCCCAGACATTTCTGTGTATACTGAAAATAAGTTCCTCCAGATCAGACACACATCACAATATGCATCAAAACTTTATTCCTTTTTGAGCATATACATAACAACCTGGACCATGAAAATAAATGAAATTACTTCATTAACTGTCAAGTTCAGGTTTATCTACTAGAATTTGATCTCTATTAGAATGTAATCTTTTGGGGCCAGTGCTGTGGGCAATGGGTTGATGCCTGAAGCATGGGATGCATGAAGTATGGGATGCCTGAAGCGGCGGCAACCCATATGGGTGCTGGTTAGAGACCTGGTTGATCCACTTCCTATCCAGCTCTTTTCTATGGCCTGGGAGGGTTGTAGAAGATGGCCCAAGTCCTTGGGCCTCTGCACCTGCGTGGGAGTCCCAGAGGAAGTTCCTGGCTCCTGGCTTTGGATTGGCGCAGCTCCGGCTGTTGCGGCCATCTGGGGAGTGAACCATCTGATGGAGGACCTCTCTTTCTCTCTCTCTCTGCTTCTCTTCTATCTGTGTAACTCTGACTTTAAAATAAATAAATAGAAATCTTAAAAAAATGTAATATGTTATTTTCTTAAAGTCTCATTTCTCCTTAAGTTTTATTTTTCTCTATGTGTTAAATGTCAATATTTCATCACTACAATTTGTATTTATATGTTTTGTCAGTCACCTTTTAAATTAAATATAATGCCCTTCTCCATGTAAATATGGCTACTTTTGTTTGTTTCTTTTGTCTGTCCCAACTCATACTACTCCTCTGATATTTTCTCCTTGTTATTACATTTGAGTAAGTTCTGTCATCTGGCAGGTGACTCTTTAAGAACATTTTAAATTCTTTTGTAGCCTGTGGTAGAGCTTAGGTAGTCAAGTATCCTTGGAAATGTTAATTACATGCGACTTTCAAATCCAACATAATTAATTAGCTATGTGTCCTTTTCAGCTTGAGAAGTCTTTGCTCCACTGAAGAGGAAGGTTGCTTATTACTGCTTCCCTCTTTGGGCATTCCATATGGTTGTTGTTCCTCTCTCTATTGGCTCTGTAGATGTATGTGGGCCAGATGATCAGATCAGGCAAACCCCTTTCCACTTGGGTGAATTGTGCCAATTGATTCTTCTTTTGCCCGTGATCTAGGAGTAAGTACTATAATAACCATGTATGACTTAAAGATTGACAAAAACTCTGTCCTAAGAATTATTTGCTTTCAAAAGATTCATTTACCAGGGCCACCACTGTAGTATAGTAGGTTAAACCTCTGCCTTCACACTGACATCCCATATGGGTGCCTGTTCTTATCCTGGCTACTCCTCTACCAATCCAGCTCTCTGCTAATGGCCTGGGAAAGCAGTGTAAGTTTGCCCAAGTATGTGGGCCCCTCTACCCACATCAGAGGTCTGGAAGAAGCTCCTGGCTCCTGGCTTTGGATTGGCCCAGCTGCAGCAGTTACAGCCATTTGAGGAAAGAACCAGTGAATAGAAGAGCTCTCTCTCTCTCTGTCTCTTCCTTTGTCTGGCTGTTAACTCTGCCACATGAATAAATAAATATTTTTAAAAAATCATTTATCTATTTCTTTGAAAGAGTTTCAGAAAGAAGGAGAGATAGAAAATAGAGATCTTCCAACCACTGTCTCACTCTTCAAATGGCTGCAATAGCCAAAAGCCAGGAACTCTATCCTGGTCTCCCACCAGGAGAGTAGAAGCCCAAATACTTGGGCCATCTTCTGCTGCTTTCCCAGGAAAATTAGCAGGGAAGCTGAGTTGGAAGCAAAGCAGCGGATTCTCAGATATGTACTGAGATATGGGATTCTGGTGTTGCAAGTGAAGACTTAAACTGTACTACAATGTTGGTCACAGAGGACATTTAAATACATTCAGAAGTATTATCAGTGACCTACACTTATTTTATCTCTATCTTAAGAGTCTCCAGGCAGTTTCATTATCTAGAGACTGCTAGATAATGATGCTTATGTTGAAATATTATTATATTTTCACTCTTGGGGTCTTAGTTTTAATGTGAATGTGGATTTTGATAATTTTTTCTCAGAGCCATCATTTAAGAAATCTCATAAGAATTAAGAATTCAAGATAAAAGTGGCTTTTTTTGCCTTTTCTTTTGAGAATGAAAAATTGAGCTCAACAGCTTGCATAAAATTATAACCAGTTGTTACCTATCTAGGACAAGAATCCAAGGCCTCTGGCTCAAGTCCAGGTATAGATCTTGGTATCAACAAAGCCATGCATGTCATTATACCTCTGTTGCCCATGCTTCATGCACATAAACTGGATTGTGATCATTTGGCAGAAGCCAACATTGATGGTGACTCAAGGGTGCCTGGTGTTCACTCTGTGTTGTCACTGTTGTAACTCAAACTTAGTCTTTACAGCAATTGGGATAGTTACTGTCATCCTCCCCATTTTAAAAATGAGCAAACTAAGCTATAGCAAGAGTAAACATGCTGGAGTACATACACAGGCAAAGAATAGTGCCAGGATTAAGCTTGGTCTAGTTCCAAGCAATCCTGATTTTACATGGTATAGTTCAATTATCTTTGAACAAAAGTGCTTTGTTTATGAGACAGAAACTTCTACTGGGGCGAACGTTTAGCTTAGGAAGACAGTACTTGGGATGCCCCCCAAACCAGGTAGGTGCCAGGATTAACATCTTGTCTCTTATAAAGGTCGGCACATGCTCACTCGGACTTACCTCCAATGGTAGAGCTAGAAATGTGCCGGGGATTCCAATTCAATCTTACAAAGGAGGCATGTACCAATGCCATCTCACTTGTTAAAGTGATAAGTTTAAGTACATAATTGATCCAAAACATAGGGTATGTGTCCAAGAGATTTCACAAATAAGACCAGTGTCTGCAAATAAGGAAGGATAGAATTAAAAGGGAGAGAACGATCCTGCGGAGGAAGCAGGACACACAGCAGACTCATCGAATGGCAAATGCCCTAAACAGCTCTCTTGCCTCAGAATCAACCCTTGGGGCATTCGGATTGGGCTAAAAGGCCCATGAGAGTCTCACAGGCATGGAAAGCCAAGACACTGTGGCAAAAACAACCTGAATGAAAGATCTCAGTGAACAAGACCCCAGCAGAAAGAACGGGCCATCAAAGAATGAGGCACCTTTCCCTGAAGGGAGGAAGGAACCTCCACTGTGATATGGCCTTGACTAAACAAGTTTAGAGTTGGTGAACTCAAGGGGCTTCCATAGCCTCGACAGCTCATGGCAAGAGCCTTGGGTGATTACTGACGTCATAAATAGGAGTGTCAATTGTTAAATCAACAACGGGAGTCACTGGGCACATGCTTCCCATGTAGGATCTCTGTCCTTAATGTGTTTTACTATGAGAGTTAACGATAACACTACTAGTCGAACAGTACTCTATATCTTGTGTGGGTGTGTGGGTGCAGTCTGTTGAAATCTTTGCTTAGTATATTAAGTTGATCTCTGTATATAAAGATAGTTGAAAACAAAACTTGATGAAGAGTGGGATGGGAGAGGGAGTGAGAGATGGGAGGGCTGCAGGAGGGAAGGAGGTTGGGGGGGCACAACAATGTAAAAGTTGCACTTTGTAAATTCATATTTATTAGATTAAAAAAAAAATCTTGTCTCTGCTCTGAGTTCCAACTTTCTGCTGGTGCACACCTTGGAAGGGAACAGATGAAGGTGTAAGTAGTTGGGTTCTTCCACACATGTGAAAGATCAATATTGTGTTCCCAGCACCTGGCTGTTGTGAGCACTGAGGAATGAACCAATGGATGGGACCCCTCTCTGTCTGCCTGTCAACATTAAGAGTCAAAAATACTTTTTATTTTTATGATTTTCTAACTTGATTTTTACAAGTTATTTTTGGGGTATATTTTTTCATAGCAGAGTAGGGAGGGAGCTTGCTACTCTAGTTTAGGAGAAGATAGTTTTTTATTTTTTTATTTTTTATTTTTATTTTTTGACAGGCAGAGTTAGTGAGAGAGAGAGAGACAGAGAGAAAGGTCTTCCTTCCATTGGTTCACCTACCAAGTGGCCACCATGGCTGGAGCTGTGCCAATCTGAAGCCAGAAGCCAGGTGCTTCCTCCGGGTCTCCCATGCAGGTGCAGGGCCCAAGCACTTGGGCCATTCTCCACTGCCTTCCTGGGCCACAGCAGAGAGCTGGACTGGAAGAGGAGCAACCAGGACAGAAACTGGTGCCCCAACTGGTCTCTAGAACCCGGGGTGCCGGCACTGCAGGCAGAGGATTAGCCTAGTGAGCCGCAGCGCCAGCAGGAGAAGATAGTTTTAAAAAAATGGAAAGAGTTAGGGAGAAAACAGCAGAGTGAACTCTATGCAAAATGAAGGGACACAGTGGACCTTCATGGAGGGCATGGATGTACACAATTCAGGACCCCAGAAGCCAAGAGCCTCTACACCAGTGTTGGAGAATGAGGTAAGACAAAACTGTAGCAGCCCAAGCCACTGGTGAAAAAAATGCTGTAAGAGCTTGGAGCCTTATGGGGGATAGTGTACCTGCCAAACTAGAGGAGAAAAAACAAAGGAGGGGGGGCACGTTTCTGTCTCCTCGATCACCCTGCAATGGCATCCTGTAACAAGCTGATAGAGAGCAAGTGCCATTTTGGGCAAATGTAATAGCTACACCAGCCTGTGTCTGCATGCAGCAACTAGCCAGCAGATGCTCCTGAGCTTGGTGGGGAGAACAGACAGCAGGCTGGGTGCTTGTGACTCTTGACAGTCTTGTGTGCTGGCAGTCTGAAAACACTGAGGCTGTGTGGGAGAACTCAGGATATGGCTTCGGGAAGTTATTGTGGGAGGCTCCACATGCTCAGGGTTCCTTGGTTAACTGGTGAGGGACAATGCTGGGGAATCTGAGCTTACACTGAGGACTGCACAGATTTTTTTTGTGTGGTTCTTGTGGCAGAGTGGGTGAATAATATACCACTGGAGCTAGTGCCCAGGCACTGGTCTCCTTTGAGGAGGAGATCTCAACTGAGTCTTCACCAATGGACAAGAACAAACCTCTCAGATAATAAACAAAAAAAGAGGAGATTTATCATGCCAAACTTGGGTGTGTTGCCTGAGACACACCCTTCACCCAGGAGAACTGAACAGAGCGCCCTGGCCACTCCCACCACATGCTTCTGGTATTCACTGAAAGCAGACATCCCACTAATCTACAGAGGCATAGTACAAAGATAAAAGCTGCCACTGTGAACAAAAACAAAGAAGAAACCAGCAAGAATCTCCATAAATGCCAATATCAAATGCACCAATTCAAGAAACAAGAATAAGGAGGACAACATCATGCTCCCAAAAGAATACAACACTTCAATACTAGATTGTGAAGATAATGAGATTGAAGAAATGCCAGAAAATGGAATTCAAAAAATTGATTATAGGATTAATTAGAAGTAATCAGAAGCAAATGCACGAACTAATGAAATCCGTACATGATATGAAAGAAAATTTCTCCCATGAAATTGAGATCTTAAAGAGAAATCAAAATGAAATCTTGGAAATGAAGAATTAAGTAGAACAGATAAAAAAAATGCAGTGGAAAGCCTTAACAACAGAATTGGTGAAGCAGAAGAAAGAATATTCAGCTTAGAAGACAATGCACAGGAAATTATAGAGTTAGACCAAACACAATAGAAGAAATTAAAAAACTAAAAAGCACTGTTGAGAATCTAAAGGATACTATCAAATGACCCAACATATGGGTTCTATAAGTTCCTGAGGGTGTAGAAAGAGAGAAAGGATTAGAAAGCCATTTTAGTGAAATAATACCATAAATTTTCCTAGTTTGGAGAAAGAAAGAGATATCCAAGACAGGAAGCATACAGAATTCCTAATAGACATGACCAGAAAAGATCTTCACCATGACACACTGTAATCTTACTCTCCCAATATCTATATCTATATCTATCTATCTAGATAGATAGATAGATATAGATATATTCCAAGTCTTAAAAGAACTGTCATCCCTGAATACTGTACCCTGCAAGCTCTCATTTATGAAAAAAGGTGAAATAAAGACCTTTCATGACAAACAGAAACTGAAAGAATTTGTCACCACCCGTTCAGCCCTGAGAAGATGCTTTAGGATGTGCTGCAAACAAAAACACAGAAGCTTAGTCATCACTACGCAAGAAGGTAAAGGAAGAAAATATCCCAGTAAAAGTATAAAAAAAAAAAAAACAATTTAAAAAATAGGAATATTTATGGAAAAATAGAAGTACAAAGCTGTTACTTATCAATAGTCACCTTGAATGTAAATGGCTTCAACTCTTCAGTTAAAAGACACAGACTGGCTGAATAGATTAAAAAAGAAAACTCATATATTTGCTGCCTATAAGAAGCATATCTCATGAATCAAGATGCATGCAGACTGAAAGTGAAAGGATGGAAAAAGACATCCCATGCTTACAGAAACCAAAAAAGAACTGGGTGTAGCCATCCTAATATCAGAAAAAAATAGACTTTAACACAAAAATTGTTAAAAGAGACAAAGAAGGACACTATGTAATGATTAAGGGATGAATTCAACAGGAAGATATATCTATTAAAAACATATATGCACCTAATTACTGGGCACCTGGCTATTTAAAAGAAATGTTAATGAATCTAAAGGGAAACATAGACTCAAATGCAATAGCAATGAGGGATTTAAGAGCCATACTTTCAGCAATGGACAGATCAACCTGAGAGAAAATCAGCAAGGAAACAGCAGAGTTAATCGACACTATAGACCAAATGGACCTAACAAATATCTACAGAATTTTTCATCCTATAGATGCAGAATACACATTCTTCTTACCAGTATAAAGAAAATTCTCTAGGATTGACCACATGCTAGCCCATAAAGCAAATCTCAGCAAATTCTAAAAATTTGAAATCATGTCATGCATCTTCTTGGTTCACAATGTAATGAAGCTGAAAATCAGTAACTCTGGAATCTCTAGAAGATAGGCAAACAAAAAGAGACTGAATAACATGTTCCTGAATGAACAGGGAGTCATTGAAGAAACCAAAAGAGAGATAAAAAAAGTTTCTGGAAACAAATGAAGATGAGAATTCAACATTTTAAAATTTATGGGATACAGCAAAAGCAGTGTTAAGAGGAAAATGTATAGCAACTGGTGCCTACATCAAGAAATTGGAAAGACATCAAATAAATGAGCTTTTAATGTATCTTGAGAATATAGAAAAGCAACAGCAAACCAAACCTAAAACTAGTGGGAGAAGAGAAATAATTAAAATTAGAGATGAAATCAATAAAATTGAAGCAAAAAATACAAAAGAGCAGCAAAATAAAGAACTTTTTTTTTGCAAAATTAAACAAAATTGACACACCATTGGCCCAACTAACCAAAAAAAAAAAGGGAGAAAAGACCCAAATCAATAAAATTAGAGATGAAGTAATAATAGACACTATAGAGATAAAAAGAATCATCAGAAATTACTACAAAAGCTTTATGCCAACAAACTTGGATACCTGGAAGAAATGAATAGATTCCTGGACACATACAACCTATCTAAACCGAGCCATGAAGACATAGAAAACTTAAAGGAACCCATAACCAAGACAGAAATTGAATCAGTAATAAAAGACCCTCCCAACAAAGAAAAGCCCAGGCTGGTTGGCTTCACTGCTGAATTCTACCAGAGATTTAAAGAACTAACTCCAATTCTTCTCAAATTATTCAAAACAATTGAAAGGGGGGAAATCCTCCCAAATTCTTTCTTTGATTCCAACATCACCTTAATTCCTAAACTCAAAAAAGACACAACAAAATCTATAGACCAATTTCCCTAATGAACAGAGATGCAAAAATCCTCAATAAAATTCTAGGCAGTCAAATTTAACAACACATTAGAAAGATCATTCACCTAGATCAAGTAGGATTTATCCCTGATATGCAAGGATGTTTCAGCATTCACAAATCAATGTGATACATCACATTAAGAAACTGAAGAAAAAAACCATATGGTTCTCTCAGTAGATGCAGGGAAATCTTTTACTAAAAAGAACACTCTTTCATGATGAAAACTATAAGCAAATTAGGTATAAAAGGAACATTCTTCAACACAATCAAGGCAATTTATGGCAAATTCATGGCTAATGTCCTATTGAATGGGGAAATGTTGGAAATGTTTCCACTGAGATCCGGAACCAATCAAGGATGCCCGCTCTCACCATTGCTATTCAATATTGTCTTTTTTTAGCCAGAGCCAGTAGGCAAGGAAAGGAAATCAAAGTGATACATATTGGGAAAGAGGAAGTCTATCTATCCCTATTTGCAGATGACATGATTCTATATATAGTTGATCCCAAAGACCCCACCAAGAGACTTTTGGAACTCGTAGAAGAGTTTGGTAAAGTATTAGGATATGAAATCAATACACAAAAATCAACACCCTTTATATACAGATAATGCCACAATGAGAAAGAACTTCTAAGTCATTGCCATTAACAATAGCTACAAAAAACATCAAATACTTTGGAATAAATTTAGCCAAGGATGTCAAAGATCTCTACAAGGAGAATTATAAAACATTAAAGAAAGAAGTGGAAGATACAAAAAAAAAAAAAAAAAAAAGGAAAAATCTTCCATGTTCATGGATTGGAAAATCAATGTCATCAAAATGTCCTTTCTTCTGAAAGCAGTTTTAATTCAATACCAATCAAAATACCATTACATTCATCTCAGATCTAGAAAAAATGATGCTGAAATTCATATGGAAAAACAGGAGACCTCTTATAGCTAAAGCAATCTTATACAACAAAAAGAAGCTGGAAGCATCACAATACCAGATTTCAAGACATACATTAAGGCAGTTGTAATCAAAATGACCTGATAATTGTACAGAAACAGATGGATAGACCAATGGAACAGAATAGAAATACCAGAAATCAATCCAAGCATCTACAGCCAACTTATATTTGAACATGGAGATAAAACAATCCCTGGAGTAATGACAATCTCTTTAACCAATGGTGCTGGGAAAACTGATTTTCCACATGCAGAAGTATGAAGCAGAACCCCTAACTTGTACCTTATGCAGAAATCCATTCAAAATAGATTAAAGACTCAGATCTGTGACCTGATAACATCAAATTATTAGAGAAAACTGGTGAATCCCTGCAAGACATTGGCTGGCACAGGCAAATAGTTCTTGGAAAGGCCCCAAGAGGCACAGGCAATCAAAGCCGAAATTAACAAATGGGATTACGTCAAATTGAGAAGCTTCTGTACTGCAAAACAAAAACTTGGAAAAGTGAAGAGGCAGCCAACAGAATGGGGGAGATTATTTGCAAACTATGAAACTAATAAATAAATAATAACCAGAATATATAAAGAGATCAAGAAACTCCACAATAACAAAACAATAAAGAGTTATGAAATGGGCAAAGGACTTAGACGTTTTCAAAAGAAGAAATCCAAATGGCCAACAGACACATGAAAAAATGTTCAGCATCACTAGCCTTCAGGGAAATGCAAATCAAAACCACAATGAGGTTTCACCTCACCCCAGTTAGAATGGTTTTCATACAGAAATAAACAACAAATGCTGATGTGGATGTGGGGGAAAAAGTACCCTAATCTACCATTGGTGGAAATGTAAATCACTGTGGAAAACAGTATGGAGATACCTCAGATATAAGAATAGAGACCTACCACATGACCCAACCATCCCACTCATGGGAATTTAACCGAGGGAAATGAAATCAGCAAATAAAAGCGTTATCTCCAACCCCATGTTTGTTACAGCTCAATTCACAATAGCTAAGACATGCAGTCAACCTAAATGCCCATCAACTGAATACTGGAAAAGAAATTTTGGGATATGTATTCTAAGGAACACTACCCAGTGGTAAAAAGAATGAAATCTGGTCCTTTGCAAAAAAAAGGATGAATCTGGAAAACATCATACCTAGTTGAAAGAAGCCAGTCCCAAAGGGACAAATGCCAAATTGTTCTCCCTGATCTGTGATAACTAATAGAGCACCTAAAAGGAAATATGTAGAAATGAAATTGATACTTTGAGGAGCAGTGATTGTCTTGACTGTCAACAAACAGTTTTTTTTTTTTCTTCTTCCTACTAGTTGTTGAACTCCTTGTTTAACATAGAGTTATTCATATGTGTATGAAGTCAATTGAAAATAGATCTCAGTAAAAAATAAGAGTGGGAATAAAAGAAGGAGCAGGAAGTTTGTAAAAAAAAAAAAAAAAAAAAAAACAGGAAATCAAAATTCCAAAGGACTTGTGTAGTCTTAATTTTGTAAAAATGAATGCAATTTAATATGAAAAGCCTATGATTTCCGTTGCTGTGAACAGTTGCATCATTTCTCAAAAGACTCATTATTCTTCATTTATTGCTTCAGTTTAAACTTTTCAAATAAAGAAAGAAATATTGAAAAAAAAAGCAATTGCAATATGATTAGTTATATTTGTGGACTTAACATGCCTAAATTTTAATATAATATAATTTTAACACAATATAAATATGTTAATTTAAATAACTTTGTTAATAAAAGATTTTAAAGATTTGCTTAGTGTGAAGTTTCAACAACTGCTGTATTTTCAAGACTGTTAAAAGCATACTCAGGAATAAGTAGGACATTGAGATACAGTTTGATATTTCACATGAGTTTTTCACTTTATTCTGACGACAGAGATTTTTATCTCGCATTCATTCATGTATTCAACAAATATTTAATGGGTACAATCTGTACCAGGCTGTTAGTTCTATGCTGTAAATAAACAAAACATAGATTCATATTCTTGTAAAAATTTCACTCTAATGAGGAGAGGAAGATACTAAACCCCAAGCATACAAATAACTAAATAATAAATTTGCTAGGAGGTGATAAAAACTCTTCAGGAGATGGGCAGTGCAGCATGCATGAGGAGAGTGAGAAGGTTATGCTTTAAACCATGGTTGTAGAAGTTCACCTTAATGAGAAGAGAAGATTTTAGCAGACATCAAGGGGATACAGAGTTAGATGTGGTAGGTTTCTGGGATAATAGCAATTCAAACACAAGAAGCAGCTTACACAAAAACTAGAGTGACAAAAAAAAAATGCTTAACAACTACTAACGAGGCCGTTGTGGTAGAATCTGAGTGACAGAGCAGGAGAGATAAAGGCAGAAAAAGTTGGCCAGATGATTAAAATAAAGAAGTAACATAATCTGATTTACTAATCTGACTCAAGTCTTTAAAAGGTGACTTCAACTGTAGTGTAAGAATTTATTTGGTAGAGGGAGCATTGTAGAAGCAGGGAGACCAATAACAAGGGCCTTATAGTGGTCCAGACTAGAGATGATGTCTATGCCAGATGAATGGTGGCAGCAGAGATGATGAAAAATAATAATCAGGTTGCAGACATATCTGGAAGTAGGAGCCAAAAGGCTTTGCTAAAGGGTTGAGAATGATGTGCAACAGAAAAGTCAATAATGACTTTAGGGATTTTGGCCTGAGCCAAAGAAGCAATATATCTTGGAGATCCCCTACAGAATAATAGATAATAGTCCTTGTAGTGATTGCAGTCAATATATTACATTGGTTTTAATAGCTACTTAATGCGCCACAGTATGGGTGCATCACAGTTTATTTATCTTATTCTTCTACTGAAGGGCAATTATTTTCATTTTTACTAACACCATAAATAACACTTCAACAAAAATGTTTTAAGTAGGTTTAAAATAGTTCTGTAATCCTAAAAAGTACCTACCACAGTATCCTTTCATTATACAGTGGTGAGGCAAAGGTATACTTGATTATGATTTAGCTTCTGATTAGCAGCTTTTCATATTTTAAATTTGTAATTAGTTTTAAAAGATTCAATGTGATTGGTAGATACAATTCTAAGTACATAATGATACCCCTTTTCTTCCTCCTCCCCTCTCCCTTTCCCTTATACCCTCTAAGCTACTCTCTTCTCCCCTCCCCTCCCCTCCCCCCTCCTCTCGCCTACCCTTTCCTTCCCTTCCCTTCCCTTTCGTTTTTGAGATAACATATATTAAAATTACATTACAGTGAAAAGGCATAATATTTCACCAAATAAGAAGTTTAGCAAGTAAAAATAAAAAAGACCCTAAGCTAGTAGGAATATAGACAATGGCTATAAATGCTAATTGAATGGAAAAATGTCCATTTCACCTATATACAGTAAATTTTAAAGTAATCACAGATCATTAAAACTACAGTAGTATAATTTTCTTAACCATTGGTTTGACAACGGTATAAAACAAAGTTTTACAAAAATTAAACTATATTTACAGCAGTAGTGGTACACAGAAATTTCTCTTTCTTTCTTTTTTCCCTCTTTTTTAAAATTATAGCTCTCACATTTAAGGAAAAACATGTGGTAGTTCTCTTTCTGAGTCCAGCTTATTTCACTCAGTATGATGTACTCCAGTTGCATCCATTTTGCTACAAAATGGTAGAATTTCATTCTTATTATAGCTGAATAATATTCTATTGTGTATATATACCATATTCTCTATCCATTCATCTGATGATGGACACTCTGATTGATTCCAAATTTTGTCTATTGTGAACAGTGTTGCTATAAACATGGTGGTGCAGATATCTCTTTGATACATTGTGTTCAAGTCTTTTGGGCATATACCCACTAGGGAGATTGCTGGATCATATGGCAAGTCTAGTTCTAGGTTTTTAAGAAATCTCCACACTGTTTTCCACAGTGGCTGTACTGATTCGCATTCCCACCAACAGTATTCCTGTTCCCCTTTCTCCACATCCTCATCAGCATGTGTTGCTCTTTATGTTTTGGATGTTAGTCATTCTGAGAGGGATGAAGTGATATTTCATTGTGGGTTTAATTTGTATTTCTATTATGGCTAGTGGTGTTGAGTATTTTTTCATATATTTGTTGGCCATTTGCATTTCTTCTTTTGAGAAGTGTCTATTGAAGTCCTTTGCCCATTTATTTATTTATTTATTTGAAAGTCAGAGTTACACAGAGAGAGGAGAAGCAGAGATTGAGAGAGAGAGAGAGAGAGAGAGAGAGAGAGAGAGAGGACTTCCATCCAATGGTTCACTCCCCAATTGGCTGCAACGGCCGGAGCTGCGCCAATCCGAAGCCAGGAGCCAGGAGCTTCTTCTGGGTCTGCCATGCGGGTGCAGGGGCCCAAGGACTTGGGCCATCTTCTACTGCTTTTCCAGTCCATAGCAGAGAGCTGGATGGAAAGTGGACCAGCCGGGTCTTGAACCAGCGCCCATTTGGGATGCTGGCGCTTTAGGCCAGGGCATTAACCCTCTGTGCCACAGCTCTGGCCCCCCTTTGCCCATTTTCAACTTGATTTTTTTTTATTGTTGTTGAGTTTTTAAAGTTGCTGAAAAGAGAGTATTTCAGACATTGAAAGCCAAGACACTGTGGCAAAAATGTCCTACGTGAAGAACCTTGGTGGATGAGACCCCAGTAGAAAATGGAAAGAAGTGGTCATCAAAGATGGAAGTACTTTTCTCTGAAGGAAGGTGCAAACTTCTACTCTGCTTATGGCCTTGACTAAATAATGACGGAGTTTGTGAATTCGAAAGGCTTCCATAGCATAGGCAGTGTTTGTCAAGAGCTGCGGGTGATCACTGACATCATATGTAAGAATGTTAATTGTTAAATTAACAGCGAGGGTCACTGTGCACTAACTTCCCATGCAGGACCTCTGTCCTCAAAGAGTTGTATTATAATTATGCATAAGTGTATCATTATTGGGTGCTTCCTTAAAGTTAGTTAATTTTCTAAAAAATGAAATTAACTTCAGGATGCAATGACTTTTAATAGCCGTTGTCTCGACTGTTGAGGAACAATTTTTTTTTTCATGCAAATTGTTGAACTCTTAGTACAGAGTTGATCTTAAGTGTACAGAGTTCATTGAAAATGGATCTTATGGAGAATGGGACTGGGAATGGGAGAGGGAAGAGGAGGAGGGGTGGGAAGGTGGGTACAGTGGAAAGAATAGGTGTATTTCTAAAGTTGGACTGCTGAAATGCATGAAGTTTGTATTTCCTAGATAAAAGGTTTCTTTGGGAAAAAATAAAAATAAATAAATAAATATATAAAGTTGCTGATATATTTGGGATATTAATCCTTTGTCAGATAGGTAGTTTGCAAATATTTTTCTCATTCTGTTGGATGTCTGGATGTCTCTTCATTCTATTTATCATTTCCTTTGCTGGGCAAAAGCTTCAGATTTTGATATAGTCCCATTTATTTAGTTTTGTTTTTATTGCCTGTGCTTTGGGTATCTTGTCCAAAGAGTAATCCCTTACACCAGTGTCTTGGAGTGTTTCCCCTGGTTGTGTTCCAGAAACTTCATAGTCTCAGATCTTAAATTTAGGCCTTTGATCCATCTTGAGTTAACTTGTGTATATGGTGAGAAGTATGGATCTAATTCCATTCTTCTGCATCCAGTTTTGCCAGCACCATTGGTTGAAGAGATTATCCTTACTCTACCATATGGTCCAATGATTTTGTCAAAAATTACTTGACTGTATGTATGTGGATCAATTCCTGGGCTCTCTATTCTGTTCCTTTGATCTATGTTTCTATGCCTGTAAAAACTGTGTTAATTATTATAGCTTTGTAATATGCTTTGAAATCAGGTATTGTTATGACACCAGCTTGGTTTTTCTTGCTTAGGATTAGTGTGGCTATTCGGAGCTTTTTGTGATGCACATGAATTTTAGGATTGTTTCACCTAACTCTTTAAAGAATGCCATTGGTGTTTTGATAGAGATTGCATTGAATCTATAAATTGTTTTAGGTACCATAGATATTTTGATGACATTGATTCTTCTGATCAATGAGCAAGGGATACTTTTCCATTTTTTGTGTCATTGATAATTTCTCTCATCAGTGTTTCATAATGTGCATTTGCATTATAGGGGTCTTTCACTTCTTTGGTTAAACTTATTCCTAAATATTTGATTTTTTTGTGGCTATAATGTATGGGATTTCTTTGGTTATTCTTTCTGTGAGTTTATCATTAACATAAAAAAGCTTCTTTTTTTTTTTACATGTTTCTTTTGTAACCTGAAACTTTACTGAATTGTTTTATTGATTCTAACATATTTTTGGTGGATTGTTTAGGTTTTTCCATGTACAACATCATGTCATCTGCTAGCATGGATAATTTGACTTCCTTTTTTCCAATTTTGTTGCCCTTTACTTTTTTATTCTCCCTAATTGCTCTTGGTAAAATTTATAGTACTTTTTGAATAAGAGTGGTTAAACTGGACATTCTTGTCTTGTTCCAGATCTGAGCAGAAATGTTTTCAGTTTTTTTCTAATTCAGTATGATATTGGCTGTTGGTTTTGTGATATATATAGCCTTTATAATTTTGAGTAATGTTCATTCTATACCTAATTTATGGAGGGTTATTATCATGAAGTGGTGCTGAATCTTATCAAATGCTTTCTATGAATGTATTCAGATAACCAAATGGTTTTGTTATTCATTCTATTGATGTGATTCATGACATTTACTGATTTGCAAATGATGAACCATCTTCGAATTTCTGGGATAAATTCCACCTGATTGTGATTTGTGATCTTTTTTATGTGGTTTTGGATTTGATTTGCTAGTATTTTGTTGGGAATCTTTGTATGTTCATTAAGGATATAGTCTAGGGTTTTTTTGTTTGTTTGTTTGTTTTTTTGTTATTTCTTTGGTTTTGTTATCAATGAATTGCTGGCCTCATGAAAAGTGTGTTGCAGAGCTCTATCCTGTTCAATATTTTGGAATAATTTGAAGAGTATTTGAGTTACTTCCTCTTTGAATGTATTGTAGAATTCAGTAGTAAGTCCAGGATCCCAGACATTTCCTTGAAGGAAGACTTTTGATTACTTTGGTCACTGCTCCAATCTCATTGCTTATTATGGGTCTGTTTAGATCGCCATATTTCTTTTATTTTTTTAAAGATTTATTTTATTTATTTGAAAGGCTGAGTTACAGAGAGAGAGAGAGAGAGAGGGAGAGAGAGAAAAAGATCTTCCATATACTGGTTTAGTCCCCAGATGGCTGCAATGGCCAGAGATGGGCTGTTTTGAAGCCAGGAGCCAGAAGTTTCTTCAGGTCTTCTTCTGTTGCTTTCCCAGGTGCATTAGCAGGAAGCCAGATGGGAAGTTGAGTAGTTGGAATTCTAACTGATGTGCATATAGGATGCCAGCACCACAGGCAGTGGCATTACCCACTATTCCATAGCACCAGCCACTGTCTATATCTTCTCAATTTTATCGTGGTAGGTTATATGAATCCAAGAACTTGTCCATTTCCTTGAGATTTCCAGTTTATTAGTATGTAGTTCTTCATAATAGTTTCTTATGATCCTTTGTATTTCAGTGGTGTCAGTTGTAATGTCTCCTTTTTCATCTCTAATTTTATTTATTTGAGTTTTTTTCTCTCTCTTTTTTTTTCTTTATTAGTCTGGCTAGAGGTTTATATATTTTGTTTAAAAACCAACTTTTTATTTTATTGATCTTTTTTAGGATCAATTTTATTTATTTCTGCTCTGATCATCCCACTCTCTTATGGCCTGTAGAATTTCTGCTGAGAAGTCTGATGTTAATATAATTGATTTTCTTTTAAATGCAACTTGATACTTTTTTTTTTTTTTTTTTTTTTTTTTTTTACTGTCTTCAGGATTCTCTCCTGGTCTTTTTTTTTTTTTTTTTAACAGGCAGAGTGGACAGTGAGAGAGAGAGAGAGACAGAGACAAAGGTCTTCCTTTTGCCATTGGTTCACCCTCCAATGGCCACCGCGGCCCGCACGCTGCGGCCGGCGCACTGTGCTGATCCGAAGGCAGGAGCCAGGTGCTTCTCCTGGTCTCCCATGTGGGTGCAGGGCCCAAGGACTTGGGTCATCCTCCACTGCACTCCTGGGCCACAGCAGAGAGCTGGCCTGGAAGAGGGGCAACCAGGACAGGGTCCGGCACCCCGACTGGGACTAGAACCCGGTGTGCTGGCGCCGCAAGGCGGAGGATTAGCATATTGAGTCGCGGTGCCGGCGGCTCTCCTGGTCTTTAACTTTTAACAATTTGCCTTGCAAAAGACCATTTCTGGTAAAGACCGCTTGGGGTTCTTTGAACTTTTTGTATCTGCATGTCCATGTCTCTGTCAATACCTGGGAAATAATTTTCAGTTATTATTTCATTTAGCAGGTTTTCAATGCTTTCTTCGTATTCTTCTTCAAAAATGGCAATAATATGAATATTTGATTGTTTAACGGTATCCTATATTTTGTGTGACATTAGCAATACTTTCATTTATGTCACTAATTCATTTTCCTATTTCTTTAATCTATCTGTGTTCTCTTGCATCTCATTGAGTTTGCTTACAATCATTATTTTGAATTCTTTATCTGTCATTTCATAGATTTCCTTCAGTTCTACACCTAATTCTGGAGGAATATTGTGTTCTTTTGGAGGCATCAGGCTTCCTTGCTTCTTTGTGTCTCCTATATCTCTATATTGACATCTACCCATCTGGTTTATTAATCCCTTCTTCTTTATGTGATAGGTTTTATTGTGAAAGAGTCAATGGTTTAGCTGAAATGCAGGGTGTCACTTGGCTTATTGCTTTCATTTTGGTTCTGGGTGAGCCCAGGAGTGTAGTCTCTGAGTCATTTGCTTTGTCTTACTCAATATCTGCTGTGTCTTTAAGAGACACAATGAACTATTGTGCTGAAGTTCGTAGGGATAGAGTATGGTTTTGAGATGAACAAGGGTTTCCTTGGATGTGCATCTTTGGTCCACAAAGGTTAGAGTGTCAGTCTCCCTGGTGGATGTGCTAACCAGGGCCTTGTTCTTGGTGCTGAGGGGGACAGGCATGGCTGCCCCCTTGACCTACTGGCAAGCCTGAGTGATACCATGGCTTGTGGCACCAATTGCAATAGCTCTAGGACTGTGTGATATCGATGAACCCTTCCTCAGGTTCTGATAGGAGAGTCCAACTGGTGCTATGGCTTACAATACCAACAGCCCTAGTCCTAGGATTGAGGATAAGAACTAGATCCTGTTCTAGTCTGACAGGGTGACTACAAGATATACAGGAGATTTGGCTCTGGAGGCTTGAATACAGAGAGGTGGAATTCAGGTAAGTTCTTCCCAAGGTTCTCCAGGTGGATTTCAGTGGCAGTGAGAAATTTAGAATGAATTGTTACATTTCTGGTGCTGCAGGGTACAGTGGGATCATTACCCAGATATTCCAGGATGAGAAGATGAGAATGATATTTTTTTGTGGGCTGCTTCTGGTGTTAGCCCCCAGAAGCTAAGGTGAATCCCCCTTGCTCACATAGAGTATGTGAGTGTAGCTCTGGGGCTAATGTTAAAAACTTCCACAATTTCAGGATGCAGGGGATCTGTCCTTTGCCCAACACATTGCCCAGACTGACTTTGATGCTGGTAGAAGAGAGGCCATGCTGTGTTATGTTATGCTGCTGAGTATGGCACTCTGGGGGATTGGGAGAGGGCAAGGAAGCAAGTCACTCGCTTCCCTGCTGCAATCCTGGCAGATGCTTAGACTCCAGTCAGCTCCGCAGGCTGAAGTAAAAGTCAGTGGGTGACTGTGGAATTCCCTCTCAGCTAAAACTATGAGCATTGGTTTGCACAGTGATTTTTGTCTACCTTAGAGTGTTAAGTTGGCAGCTCACAGTTGACAAATGGCTGCACCACATGGATGGATGCAGCGGTGTCTGTCTTCTTTCTTCTTTTCCCAAGAGGTCCTCAGAGGTTTTCTTTTTCTTTTTTTTTTTTCACTTCACTGAAAATTTCTGTCAGTCAGACCCCTGAAAATGTAATCTTTCTTTTGTTCTTTTCATATCCCAAAGCAGCTTAAGTTAGTATGGCTTCTCTGTTCAGCCATCTTGGATCCTCCTCTAGTTGCAGCTTCTGATAGTTCAGTTAAATTGTAAATGAATCCTTCTAGCTTAATAAAGTACAAAGAAAGGAGGCCGGCGCCCTGGCTTAACAGGCTAATCCTCCGCCTTGCGGCGCTGACACACTGGGTTCTGGTCCCGGTCGGGGCGCCGGATTCTTTCCCCTTTGCCCCTCTTCCAGGCCAGCTCTCTGCTATGGCCCGGGAGTGCAGTGGAGGATGGCCCAAGTCCTTGGGCCCTGCATCCGCATGGGAGACCAGGAGAAGCACCTGGCTCCTGGCTTTGGATCGGCAAGATGCGCCGGCCGCAGCGGCCATTGGAGGGTGAACCAATGGCAAAAAGGAAGACCTTTCTCTCTGTCTCTCTCTCTCTCTCACTATCCACTCTGCCTGTCCAAAAAAATAATAATAATAATAAATAAATAAAATAAAGTGCAAAGAAAGGATTTCCTTTTCACATCCATAGAACTCCTCAGGGTGGGGGAGGAGCATAGCTGCTCCTTTCAAGACAGGCAGGAAGGCAGGTGGAGAACATGGGGCAGGAAAGTCTGTGGTGCAGAGGACCAGTGGTGCCAGAGGCCAATTAGCAGCTTTTCACTGATAATTATTAATCCATTGGTCAAGAAGTCTTTAATGGGCCGGCGCTGTGGCTCACTAGGCTAATCCTCCGCCTGCGGTGCTGGCACCCCAGTTCTAGTCCCAGTTGGGGTGCCGGATTCTGTCCCGGTTGCTTCTCTTCCAGTCCAGCTCTCTGCTGTGGCCCGGGAAGGCAGTGGAGGATGGCCCAAGTCGTTGGGCCCTGCACCCGCATGGGAGACCAGGAAGAAGCACTTGGCTTCTGGCTTCAGATTGGCGCAGCGCGCCGGCCGTAGCAGCCATTTGAGGGGTGAACTAATGGAAGGAAGAGCTTTCTCTCAATCTCTCTCTCTCACTGTCTAACTTTGCCTGTTCAAAAAAAGAGAAGTCTTTAATGTTCCCTTCTTTTTGGCTAAAATTTACAAAGGCTTTTTTTTTTTTTAGATTTATTTAGTTATTTGAAAGTCAGAATTACAGACAGAGAGAGAAAAACAAAAAGAGAAATCTTCCATCCACTTGTTCACACCCAAGGTGGCTGCAATGGCCAGAGCTGGGCCAGGCCTAAGCCAGGAGCAGGAGCTTCATCTAGGTCTTTGGCATGGGTGTGGGAGCCCAAGCACTCTGACCATCTTCTGCTGCATTCCCAGACTTATTTTTTGGGAGCTGGATCAGAAGTGGAGCAGCTGGGGCTTGAACCAGCACCCATATGGGATGCCGGCACTGTAGACAGCTGCTTAACCCACTGTACCATAATGTCCACCCCCTACATAGCTTCTTTCTGAGGCTATTTCCCAAAGACCATCATTTTATTGTATCATTTAGTTTACTTTACTTTAGAAAACCAAATAATTTATATGCCCTTAAAGATGTTAATCTTAAAAGTCCTCTGTCAGTTTTAAAACTCAGATATGTATCTCTAAAGAATTTGGAAGCCCTGCGATATAGCTATTTTTTAAAAAAAGATTTATTTATTTATTTGAAAGAGTTACACAGACAGAGGAGAAGCAGAGAGAGAGAGAGAGAAAGAGAGAGAGAGAGAGAGAGGTCTTCCATCCGATGGTTCACTCCCCAATTGGCCGCAACGGCCGGAGCTGCGCTGATCCGAAGCCAGGAGCCAGGAGCTTCCTCTGGGTCTCCTATGTGGGTGCAGGGGCCCAAGGACTTGGGCCATCTTATACTGCTATCCTAGGCCATAGCAGAGAGCTGGATCAGAAGAGGAGCAGCCAGGTCTCAAAACGGTGCCCATATGGGATGCCAGCGCTTCAGGCCAGGGTGTTAACCCACTGCACCACAGCTCCAGCACCATGATATACCTATTTGAGCTGCATGTTGTGATACCCCACATCCTCTATCAGTGTGCCTGGGTTTGAGTCCCACTTGGGCTTCTGATCCAGCTTCCTGCTAATGTGTACCCTGAGAGGCAGGGATTGATGGGTCAAATGCTTGGGTCCCTGGCACCCACCTAGAGACAAGGATGGAATTCCTGTACCCTTGCTTTGGTTGGGACCAGCCTCAGTTCTTTTTCTTTTTCTTTCTTTTTTTTTTTTTTTTTTGACAGGCAGAGTGGACAGAGAGAGAGACAGAGAGAAAGGTCTTCCTTTTGCCGTTGGTTCACCCTCCAATGGCCGCCGCGGCTGGCGTGCTGCGGCCGGCGCACCGCGCTGATCCGATGGCAGGAGCCAGGTGCTTCCTCCTGGTCTCCCATGGGGTGCAGGGCCCAAGGACCTGGGCCATCCTCCACTGCACTCCCTGGCCACAGCAGAGAGCTGGCCTGGAAGAGGGGCAGCCGGGACAGAACTGGCGCCCCGACCAGGACTAGAACCAGTGTGCTGGCGCCGCAAGGCGGAGGATTAGCCTAGTGAGCCACGGCACCGGCCAGCCTCAGTTCTTACTCACAGTTGAAAACCATTAGAGCCATTGGATAAAACATCTTTCTCTGTGTCCCTGTCTGTCTCTGTGTCACTCTAACTTTCAAGTCAATACAAATAAACAAACATGTAATAAAATTATCTGAAAACCATCTCTTTTAAATGTAATATTCAAGGAAATTAACACCCCCCTCTGCCAGTAACTGTGAGAGGGGAGGAATCTAACTTCAGTGCTTGCATTGCTCCAAGGTATAAAGAAATGAAGATATCTCATGTCATGAAGATAAGAGAAGGTTTATTTTTTCCTTTGGGTAACAAACACAGGTGACACAGAAACAGCTAACAGACACAGGTGACTAATTGTATCTTTATACCAGCTCCTAAAATCTCTTTAGCCTTTTATTTCAGTGGAATTGAACATGCTCTTCAGTTTTTGTTACTCTCAACTGTTGCGACAGTCTTGATTAAAGACCTTGTCTGTCGGCCTGCTCCACGGTTCACATGGCTAATCCTCCGCCTGCGGCGCTGGCACACCGGGTTCTAGTCCTGGTTGGGGCGCCAGATTCTGTCCCAGTTGCCCCTCTTCCAGTCCAGCTCTCTGCTGTGGCCTGGGAGTGCAGTGGAGGATGGCCCAGGTCATTGGGCCCTGCACCCGCGTAGGAGACCAGGAGGAAGCACCTGGCTCCTGTCTTCAGATCAGTGCAACGCGCCTGCCACAGCGGCCATTTTGGGGGTGAACCAACGGAAGGAAGGCCTTTCTCTTAATCTCTCTCTCTCACTGTCTAACTCTGCCTGTCAAAAACAAAAACAAACAAACAAAAAACTGTGTCTAACTTTGCTCAGTGTATTTTTTTGTTTTGGTGTCAGTTTCTCAAGGTCAGAGTTCAGAGCACCCTCTGTAAGAACACAGCAGGCTGAACACACTGCCCAGCACTCTACCTTTCATCTTTTTGTGCTCTGTATCAGGAATGATCAAATTGGATACCCTCTTTAATAAGACATATCTGGAGTTAAGAATAACCTTACACTGTAAACTATTTTAATAAGTTAATGTCCACCAATGATGATGTAATAAATAGAGTGAACTAAGATCAACATTTTTGTTTCAATCATGATAGTTTATCTTATTATTACAATTTAACTTTAAGTTTATATATTATTCCTGTGTTTAGAAATTGTAAAATAAAGTGATGAGTGGCTGGAAGCATTATTTAAATGTGCTAGAAAATGTATTGAGGGAGACATAGCACAAAGTTAATATTATCTCAGAGCCATTTCACTGATTGGAGAAGAACATCTACAAAGCATTTATATAGACCATGTATGATTTAAAAGTACAAAACTATGCAATATAATGAATTAGATTAAAGAAATGATAGCAGGCATATTAGATATCATCTGTAAGCATTATTTAAAGGCAAATCGCTTCTTACTAACAAAGATAATTTAAAAATTGAGTTTTATTCTTCCCATTGAATATACTGTTAACATGTAATACAGTAAGGAAAATAGTTTTTTTTCTATGCTTCTTAGTTTTCTAAAATGAAAACAAAATATTAATGGCACTCATGATAGGTCTAGGGGACACTGCTATAGGTTCTTGCCAGAGCAGAAAGTGGTTGGGTTCATCTCTGACTCCAATAAGATCAACTGAGAATTTTAACCAAGAAACAGATGAGGAAATATCAAGGATAAGGGGATTTTGGCTAAACTTAAGAGAATGAATGCTAAATGTAGGCCAGGGTGATATGATATCAGATAGTGGTTGCTTACTAAGTATGTGGAGTTTTCACTTAATTAATTTAGCACAAATCTTGCACATAATATATTCTAAAAAGATGGAGAAGGAAGGTGGGGAAAAGTTTGCATCAGAAGGGATTCAGGAGCCTGACTAAGTTTTGGTCAAAGAAGAGAATCTTTGTTGTCAGTTGGGACAGATCCCTGTAAAAAATGACAAAATAATAAGAGAAAAACAAGCAGTATAATACCACATACCCTGCATCCATGGGAGATAATCCAGAGAAATGAGTACATCTCTAGAATAAATTTCAAAGAACTGTCTTATACTTCAAGTTTAATTACTTTTGGATCAGATAGAAAGGTATGGGGAAAGATCCCATTATGGGGATGTAACCAGGACAAGTACAGCCAGCCGTGGTCTGAGAGGACACATTCTCAGGGATCTAGATTTCCTCAGGTGCTCAGCTAGGCAGCACTTCAGCTGTGTTAAGGTGGTAGCATTAATTTGGCTTAAAATATGAAACAGTCTTCATAGATAGCTTCTGAGTTGATTTGTGGAATCTGCAGTTGGGGAAGTGGGCTTATTGGGGTGGGACCCAGTGTAGGAAGATGCCTAGCTGGGATAGTCTTGCCTTGCCATTGGCTCAACCTCCTGGGTCCCCCAAGTTTGTCCCTTCCCAAGAGGGGTCAGCAGGTTACAGCTGTCCCCCCTCTGTAAACGGGGCTAATTTTTTAAGTTTTACAAAAGATCCATTGCAATGGGTGAGTTTAATGCTGAAGTCTGGTGGAATTCAAGTTCATTCCCCACATGCCCAGCCATCAAGCTGGACAGAGCAGCTGCTTCTGAGTTCCTGTGTTGTACCCTCCACAGCCTGCTTGCCTACATGCAGTGGCTGCCCGCAGCTTGCCTTGACCGAGGAGGGGAAGTGTGCCACCCGCCACTCAGCCTTCCCCAAACCCGGGGGACAATCAGGCGCGGTGTGGAGCCCAGTCAAAGCAGGGTCTCACTTTATTGTAAAAGGGAGGTGTATATATAGCTGAGGTACAGAGCAGATAGTACAGAGTGGATGAGCCTGAGCCGATGAGGGCAAGGGGTGGGGTGTTGTGATGCAAAAGGGTCTTAGCCACTCCTATTATACCACCTTAATGATCCTTAGGCAGAAGCACCCTGGGGCTGGGGTGTTTGCCACCAGGGATTTGAAACTTAAAGACAGGTTTTCAAATTCGAGGCAGGCTCAGGAAATTTCCTCTAGGCCTTTCCGGATTCAGCCTCCCCCACACCTACAGGTCTGCACCTCCTCTACCAAGCTCAGATGTGGTATGGAGAGCAAGCTTGTGCCTCTTTCTTGCCTGTGACACTTGAAGCCTGACAGGCTCCACAGAGCGCTCTTAGGCGGCATTTTGAGTGGTATTCCCTTTGGGGATGATGTAAACTTTAGAGCTAGGGTGTGAAGAAAGCCAGTTTCTTTCTGAGGAAAACACCTTCTGCCAGGAAATTTCTGGGCCCCACTAGCAGCCCCTGCATTCCTAGGGAAATCCGGTAGCTCAAGGGCTTCAAGGAAACCAGTAGCATTAAATTCTTGGGTTAGGTGGGCCACAGATAGCCTGGTTCCCATGCCAGGATTCCACATGGGTCATTTGTCTCTGGCCTGGTTTCAGTCCTGGATCTTGCCTTCACAAGCCCCATGTAAGCCTTGTGTTGTGATAATCAGTCATTAAATGGCATCTCTGAGCATTTAAAAAAATCTAGAGACCCAATTGCTGTAGGAATTAAGATGCTGCCTGGAACACCCGCATTTCATATCAGAAAGCCTAGATTTGAGTCCCAGTTCCACTTCTGCTTCCAACTTCTTGCCTATGCACATCCTGAGCAGCAACAATTGACAGCTGAAGTGATTACATTTGTACTACTTGAATGGGAGACCCAGATTCACTTATGGGCTCCTTGCTTGGTTGCCTGGCCCAACTTGGGCTGCTGCAGGTATTTGGGAAATGAAACACCAGATGTCTGTTTGTCTCTCTCTCTCCTCCCCTCCCTTTCTCTCTCTCTTCCCTACTCCTCCTTTCACTTATTTGCAAATAAATTAAATAACTAAATAAATATTAAAATAAAATACTGGGGTAAGTATTGCTATAGCTGTTAAGCCACTATTTGAGATGCCCATATCCCATATCAGAGTACCTGTGTAATCCTAACTTAAGAGAATAAATTTTCTTGTCTTTTTACATTTTGCCTAAGAAGTTAATTGCTGGCTTTGTCATTAATCAGAATTACATTTAACCCAACAGATAAATACTGCTTACTTAAGAGTTCCAGGGGCTCAGTACAAGGGAGATGGTTAGAATTGTGATACCTCAAATGATTAAGGAACTTGAGACCACCATGTCCACTGGTCAGGAATTTATAACCACCAACTGTGAACAGTCATACCGTCATACCACCTAACTAGCTTTGGGTTGACTTATTTGACAATGAACTATAAGAGTTATCCTCTGTAATTTCCTCTGAATTGTCATTTTCTCCTTATTTTTAAAAATTTATTTTCATTTTATTCAAAAGGCAGAAAGAAAGGGGGAAAACAGAGAGACAGAGATTATTTGCCTGTTAGCCTAATGTCAACTTGGTTTCCTCCACCAAAAATAGGGTGGCAGCAATGGCTCCCAAACATCCAGGCTTTCTTGTAGCCTCTGAATCCAGTTCTTGAGAAAAGTAAGTCACTGATTATGAAAGTGGGCCCAATTTTTCGGTGACTACACCCAGTTCTATTCCTTGCTTTTCTGCTGTAATAGGGTTAAGGGCTTGTAAGTGCAGGGACCTCAAGCCAGGGGCAAAGTAAATTTTTTTTTTTTCCAGAAACAGGAAACTTTTATTTAAATAGTATAGTCTTAATTTCTTTAATATATCCCCCAAAACCTGAGGAAAACAAAGTTTTATATATTATATAAACCAAATTTGTCAAATTTGAAAGTGAAAGTTAAAGTAACTTACAGTTAGCTTTTAGCCCTCTTGGGACATTCAGACAAATCCTGAGGATCCACGTGACATTAGTGTGTGTCAGTTACAATACATTGGGACAAACTTTGCTATTGTACAGTTTCATTTATCAAGTGTTTTCTATTTATTCCATTATTAGTGAGGGTAAAATGTTACCCTATCAACTAAAGTCACATTACATGGCAGCAGACTTAGCCACGTCTGGATTGCCTTTGTAAGTTTTAGGGAGGGGCTAGCAATTAACTCCATGACACAGTTCTTTGAGGATAGGGGTCCTGCCTGGGAATTCAGTAAGTGGCTTCTGTGGAACCACATGAGTTCCAAGACCATGTCAGTGCTCAGATAAGTGCCTGCAGGGACTGAGAGACCTCCTTTACCTTCCAAATTGAGGGTATTCCTGTTTCCAGTGCTCCTCTTTTTCACACTGAGGGCAGACGCAGGTGGACTTTTAAGGTAGGGACATTCTTTGAACCAATTCCCAGCTTTCACACCCAAAATATTTTCTCTTGGCATTTTTAGTCGTTGTGGGACACTTCCATTGTGGCCCATGAGGTTGCAGCAACTGTAATCCCATGAGGCTCTTTCCTGGGCTGTTGTTTCCCATGTTGGAGCACTCTCTCCACCTCAGCCTTTTCTCTGTAATTAAACGTCCCAGGTGCTATATTTAGCAGCTGATTGCTAGTAACTTCAGATGCTAGAGCCAGTTTCTGGAGTTTCCCAGTTTCTGAGTGGTCACCTTAGGAGAGTCATCGGCAATGGACATAGATGAAAAGGACTCTCAGTGACCTTGGGAGAGAAAAGAAAAGCATGGTTCTATCAGGCCCCTATCATGCCTGGGCATTCGTTTCAACCTCCAGGCTTTAGGTGAAATCTGACATCCTAGGATTTCCTTTTAAGCCCTAAGTGTCCCCAGGGGCCCTTGTAGACCAAGTCAAACCTTGCATACCAGATATGAAATGTTATCTGTGGTACAAGACAGCTTTAACTGGCATCCTGCAATCTAGCTGTGGTTTAACTGGCTTCCTTTCATCCAGGGGGCTCTGGAAATTCATAAAGACTTAGGGTCTCAAGCCAGATCTGGACAGTACCATTCTTGCCCTGGTTATGTCTGACGACTCCCCGAGTGCTAATTCAGTCCTGTAGTCTCACCCAGATTTCTAAGACAAGTGCCCTACCTATCTGAGAGCCCCCTGTGTTTTCCCAGGTGTTCACCTTGAACCCTGGAGCTTCCTCTGTCTGCCTAGGTATTCACCTCAAATCCTGAGCCTTCCATGTTGGTGAGAGGGTTGTTGATCTTGAGAGATTACACACCTCAGCTTTAACACTTTGGTAAAGCAAAGTTGAGTGCCTAAGTCTGGCTAGTTGTGGCTTAATACCTATTCCTAAAAGTTACCATTGGAATTGAACAAGAGGCAGAAATTTGGAAAGGATAGCAGCTGCTAAATAGGAAAAAATATAGAGGAAATGAAAAAAGAAAAACAGTACTTCCCAGCTTGGATCAGCCAGACTCACAGTCTCTAGATACCTGGGCTAGACCCAAAGGTAGGGTGCCTGGTCATGCCTCTGTGGTCCTGAAACTGCAACAACATTTGCCTGGGTAGTGCAGTCCACACTGACCACTGCAGAGCCAAGCCTCCACAGGGCCCCCTAGATGTGCCAGGCATATCAGGGATACGGATTGGGCACTGGGTCCACTGCCCCATGTGGATGTCAAGCAGACCACAGGTGCTGAGGACAGCTGACATGGCTAGGTAAAGATGGCAACATGAGCAGATCTCAGAGAGGCCAGCTGACCCAATAGACAGCAGCCATCCAACAGACAGCAGCCATCTAGTTCTTGACAGACTATGAAGTAGAGTGCCCAGACAAGTCCCTGGAAATTGGGAGCCTGGTGCCACCTCCAGAAGCTGGATCCTAGAGTCAGGTCTTGATCCCAAACTTCTCGAAAGCAGAATTTGAAGTTGGGGATAGAACTTCTGATACCCTGGCCATGCCTACAGCTGCAACCCACACTGAGTGGTTTCTTCATCCTCTCCCCACTCCCCTGTTCTCTTCTTAGGAGGAGAGCAGGAAAGTAGGAGGAAGGGGAGTGAGACAGTGGGGTGCTGAGACACAGTGGGTCAGTTTTACAATGGGACATGTTTACCATGGGATCTGCAGGCCCACATGAAGTCTGGTGAAGGCCCCAGAGGCAAGGCGGACCACTGAAGGAGCCATGAAGGTACTGGTGTGCTGCATCATTCCTGTTCACTCAGGGAAGGGAGGCTACTGGGTGACAGTGCCATATATTGCAGGCAGCCAGACACTTCTGCATAGCGAGAGGCTGCACACTGCAGGTACCTGGGCACCAAAGCTCCCCATCATGCTAGGAGGTCAAATATTGACTTCCTCCAGAATCTGCCATTTCTGGCTGTAGGAGGCCAAATGTCGATTTGCCCGCATCATGTTAGGTGGCAGATGCCTGTGCGTCTGACCAGATATCTGGGAATGGAAAGTGCTTGGAGGCCTGTGCTTCCCACTCTAACATATTTGGGTATGGAAGTTTTGGCACCTGAGACATAAAGGGGTGCAGAGGCTGAGTACTGGATCACACCCCTTCTCCCTGCGGCATTCCTTCTCCCCTCCTGTTTGTCCCTGGACTTTGTTCCATGTAGTTTAACCTCAGCTGACAAGGTGCCAACTCAGAACTGAGATGGAACAAAGAAGTCCAGCAGTTTAGCTTTTCTAACTCCACCCCAGGTGCCAGGAAAGGGAAAAGGAAAAAAAATGATGAGCTGAAGTTAAGAGGGAAAAAGCCTTTATGTAGAAGAGAGATAGGATTTGGGATATATGCACCAACTGATACCAGGGTGGGTTCCAATTCCTGCTGCATAATTCCAGGCTGGCTCACCACTTTATGTAGTCAGCAGTAGGCCGAAGCTGCACTTATTCCAAGTTCTTGTTTTCAAGCATGAAAAAAATTCAGGGAGGAGACATATGGTGAAGGAAAGCAGGATTCACTTCACATGACTGCAGACAACTCTGCATGAGAGAGATGGGTGGCTGCCCTCACCAGAGTTTGGGTCTTCTTAATAGGATACCGGATTAGTGTTCTAATTGAATGCTCAAATGAGATGAGTTTGGGCTGGTCTTGTGTACATGTGGTGGTATCTAGAAAGTTGCCATGACATCTTCACTTGGAACTGCAACATACATGTTATCATGACATCTCATGTGTGAGGGGAAGTGAGATTTAGGTGCATGAATGAGAATGGGTGTGCTGAACCTGCAGTCATTTTGGGTTAGCATGGAAGGGTATGGAGGTTGTGTGGTATAGGGCTGCAGCACAGAGGCTGCAAGGTGTCTCCATCGTGTCATTGCTCACTAGCTTGCTGTATGCCCATATCAAAACCAGGCACTCAGGTATCAGATGCAGGCATCCCCAAGCAGCTATCTAACTGCTGTACCAAATTCCCACTCACCCACTTTCTGGCTTAAAAATTGTTCTGCTGCAGTTGGCATGGCAAAGCAGGTGAGACTGCCACCTGCAATGCTGGCTTCCCATATGGATGCTGGATTGTGCCTTGGCTGCTCCACTTCCAGTCCAGCTCACTGCTAATGCAGCTGGGAAAGCAGCAGAAGATGCCCAAGTGCTTAGGCCCCTAATCCAAGTGGGAGACTTGGATGAAGCTCTTAGCTCCTGAATTTAGCTTGGCCTGGCCTTGGTTGTTGCGACCATTTGGGAAGTGAAACAACAGATGGATGATCTTTTCTCTCTCTCTCTCTCCCACTCTCTTACTTTCTCTCTGTCTCTGTAACTTGGGCTTTCTCCTCCCATTAAAAATCAACTTTTTATTAACCATGCCATTTCCATAAGCCACATATCAAAATACACATATAAAAAGGCTAAATTTGTTTGTGGCAACTAATTATAAATATGAGTAAAATAAACACCTGCCAACTATCAAAGTCGCTACACATAGAACTTTTCTAGCTCAGAAATTTGGCCTGTATTAATTTTGATGACATCTGACTTATATGCCTGATATCATTACACAAAAATCACACTAATCTCTGTGTTTTCTTCTTTGTATAAAAAGGTTGAGTCTTTATGGGGAGTTTAAAATAGATAGTACAACACTTCGAATTCTTCAGTAGTCCTTCATTTTTATGCCACTGTAATCCCATCAGTCTTGTAAATGGACGTGAATTTAGCAGGTGAGAGAGTTGGACTCTGAGGAGCATGTTCAAAGTCCATCTGGGACTTGGTTATACTGAGCCTTGGAATATCCTTCGTTCTAAAATAAGACATGGATCTCAAGGTTGAATGATTGCTGCCAGTGTAGCTTCTGGCAGTGGACATACAACACTTGGGAGGAGACACATCCTCCTTGATTTCATGAACTTCCTTTCCATATTTTTCTTTTCTGCACTTTTTATGACAGCAAAAGATGGTACAATCAATGAACACTAGAGCAAGAAAAGTTCCTATAATAGCTCCTGCTATCATGTCAGTTCTGTCTGAAGGAAGAACAACATCCAGGTTCAACAGGCACTGATCAGAGTCCACCCTGTTTCTGACTGTGCAACTGTAGGTCCCAGAGTATTCAGAAATGGTATTTTTTAAAACAGACATATCCAGTGAAATCATTTCTGGTAACCATGAGTTGGGTATTTCCTGTGAGTGATACAGTTTTTACCATTCATATCGTAATGGAAGTGAACATCATTTTGGTTTGCATTTTAGGTTAAAGTTATTTCCAGTTTCTTCTGACACATCAGGATAACATTGTGTACATAAAGGCGTAATAAGAACTGTCTGGAACCTTCTTATTTGCAGGAGCTTTTTTTACTTTGCACGGATAAATGGCACAATCTGGTAATTGTAAATTTGTTACATTTATTGATGCATCACCAGATGTGACATTCCTACTTGTAAAATGTACTCGTCCTTTCTGATCTTGATAATAGACAACATAAATTTTGTCTCCAGAATTTTAAATAATCACTTGGCCTGGCTTCTGATTATCAGCGGGTGATAGCAGCCTTTCAATGTTCAGGTGTTCTTCTTCAGAAGTAGGGGTAAATTCGCACTGTATATAGGCAGCTTCCCCTTTGGCTTTTTCAATAATCTGTTTAGGATTAATGATATTCAAACTTCTGGCGAAATCCTAGATTCTGTACAGGAGTATGAATCACAGAAGAAACATCACGGTGGCTGCCCAAACATGGGCGGCCTTAAACTTTCAAATAAATAAATAAATAAAATCTTTAAAAAGTAAATTCCCCTGCTATTCTGCAAGGTCAGAAAAGCACTTTTGAGCCTGCAGAGTGCCCATTCCCCCAAAGAATGCTAGCCTCTTAATTAAACCTGACTTCCTGGCTTTACCTCTTGCCCCTTGTAAATTGGCCTTTCACTAGTCAGTAGCCCAGGACTAGTTTTTCCAGTATCATTTGGATTCAAGTCCCAGTCTTTTTTCCATCCTCACTGGCCACTAATGCTCACCCTGGGAGGCATGTGCCCCTGTCACCCATATGGAAGATTTGGATTGAGTTCCTGGCTCCTCAGCCATGAATCTTCTGAGCATTTGAGGAATGAACTGGTGAATGGGGACCTCGCTGTTTTCTATGTGTGTCTGTTTCTCTCTGCTGTTCAAATAATAAAATTTGAGCAGAAACATAAAATCTAGGAAAAATTATAAAAATTAGAAATTTAGGGTTTTAAAGATGATTCATGCCCAAACAGGTGCCCATGCAACCAGTCAAGAAACAAAATCTTAAAATCAAGGGACCAGATTGCTTCTGTTCTTTTAAAGTAAAGGTTAGATTTGCAATCATTGTCCCTTAGTATTTTATAAACTGAGTCATTAAACTGTTTCCTAACAAAATGTGAAGACCTTTTATACAAACAAAAAATGGTTTGTTTTCAAAATACAAAGTTTATTTTTGAAGTAAAGGTTTATGTTGCATGAAATTTCTGAGCATCTGAATGGTTTCAGCTTTGGGAAATTCTTGTTGGAGCCCTAAAGTGGCAGCTATAAGCATTGAAGTACCCTCCTGGGTGTGACATTCCTAGCTTGATGGCTTGATCACTTAATTTACTTATATAGTGCTCTAGAATGTGATTTTGTTGCTTTGAGTAGAAAACTGAGACCAGAGTTACTGAGCCACAAATAAGTGAAATTTACACTCATGAACACCGAAGATTGCTATAATAATTTTCAGGCTGAAAAAAATTTAACCACTAACATCAAGTCAAAACTTTAAATGTAGAAGTTTTACTCTGTGATTTTAAAAAATGCCAATGATTAAGGGCAAGCTTAGCTCATAGGAAGAACTACTGGCAAATGGTTTAGTTAACCACCTTAAGGATTCCAATGATTTACTGAATTTGAATGAGGACTTCCGTGGAATAATATGATCCTCACTTTCTTATAAGACAGTTGTTGATTTCTCCATTCAACTATTATCTACCTAGGGTTCTCCATGGTATTAATTCTAAATCACACTGGATCATCCAGGATGACACTGAAAGAAAGCAACTAAAAAGCTTTTAAGGAAAATACACTCACATAAAGCAATTAGCAGCAATGGAACAGAATTGAAAATAGAGCCCATCTAGTCTTCTGCTTTTGGTATGACCTGGCTTCATTATTTGAGATAGAGATTGCTGCAGAAATATCATGATGTTGGTTTTATAAATCAGCAGGACCAGGGACAATAAAAAATCTGAAGCCCTGTTTCTATCTGCCACATGACCAGTCTTCTGCAAATTGGATCAAATAGAGAGAACATTGTTACCTCCATCCTCACTTCATCTGCATGAGTGTATAGGTTGAGGCAGGCAATGACTGGTGGAAAATTAGTGAGTATTGGTTGTGACAATGTGTACTGAAGAACTCCACCTTTGAATAGCATACTATGGGTACCACAGACTGGACAAAGGCTGAGACAGTACTTGTAATGTGCCATAGATTTTTTGTGGCGTTGCAGGTGGTCCTAGAAAACCAGAAGTTATCCTCAGGAAAAGCATGGAGACTTGATAAAAGTGTCATGAAAACAGGGTCACCTCATGGTTATTCCTGAGAGCTCACTCTCTCAAGGTGGACTTCCAACAGGAATGTTGCTGTCCATGCTATTGGAGAGCAGAAGCAACTGCATCCTGGCAAACATTGTTAAATAGATGCAAACTTTCTAGCATGAGAAAGAAAAGGTATCTGTTTAATTTGGGGGAGTACCTCTTTTACCTAGCTTTTCAAAAAACAGTTCAGAACTACAAATGCTAACATTATAGAAGTTAACAACATGGAAATGAGCATTTCATCATGAAACCTCTCCTTTCAGCAACAAGTGTGCTAATGATTATTATAGCTCTCAATGACAGAATGAAAAGTAATTAATCCAAGAATTAAGGAAGTGACAAGTGAAAAAACCCCAGAGAAGACAGAGGAATAGATCAGATTAAAGCAATTTATTTAGAAATGCTACAAAATTAGTTTACAGGGGCCAGCACTGTGGCATAGTGGGTAAAGTCTCTGCCTGCAGTGATGGCATCCCATATGGGCACTGGTTCGAATCCCAGCTTCTCCACTATGATCCAGCTCTCTGCTATGGCCTGCGAAAGCAGTGGAAGATGGCCCAATTCCTTGGGCCCCTGCGCCCATGTGGGAGACCCAGAAGAAACCCCTAGATCCTGGCTTTGGATTGGCACAGCTCCAGCAGCTGCAGTCATTTGAGGAGTGAACCAGCCTATGGACGACTCTCTCTCTCTCTCTCTCTCTCTCTCTGCCTCTGCCTCTCTATAACTCTGCCTTTCAAATAAATAAATAAACCTTAAAAAATTACTTTATAAATTTAAGAAGTTTTTCTTTAATGAGATCAATACTATCAATATGGAAAGAAAGAAAATGAAATTTAAATATGACCTTAGAAATTATGAATAAATTTAAAATATGATGTAGAGAAAGTACAACCACTATGTAGCTCCTGTTAGTAATTTGGAAAAATTATGTGTAATAGATTTTTATAAGTATTAACAAACTTGTCTAAAGAACATATTAAGATATTGGATAGGTTTTGATTTTATGAACATTACACCATTTTTAAATATAATCATTAAAATTTGTGGTTTATCCAGGAGGAGCATATTCCTTGTCTAGGCAGTTTGTGAACTACATAAACACAGAAAGGTTTGTGAAAGATGTCAGGATCAAGCTGCAGTTGTTTGTGTCAACCCTAACACAAATGAGAAAGTACATGAAAAGGTGGGAGGTTATGAATGAAGTATTTGTATGCATAATTGCCTGATAGCAACTATCACAGAAGACTGTGCTAGAACTATAACATTACACAAAGCCTGTCAGAATGTTATATACAAAAGTACTTCTACAAGGACATCTGTCCAAGAACTATCTGTTCTACATTGGTCTACTGTCACCCTGGTTAACATTCACTATGGCCAAAATTGTTTCAAAATATCTGATGTAATCCTTCTCATTTTTATCTTTAAAAGCTTTCCACTACCTCGACCTCTTTAAATTTGCTCAAAGTATACTGTGTATGTTCCCAGTGTAACTTTCTGCTATTATAAATGTGTACCATTATTCTTTGATTTTTATCATTGTTTCTTTGATCTCTATGATTTTTTTTTTTAATTTAGACTAAACTACAAAATTTGATCTAGGTAACACCATAAGAATTTTTGAATAACAAATTTAATTTACTAGTGCCATTGAAAGTGATGATAGGAGGCCGGCGCCATGGCTCAATAGGCTAATCCTCCTCCTTGTGGTGCCAGCACACCGGGTTCTAGTCCCGGTTGGGGCACCGGATTCTGTCCCTGTTGCCCCTCTTCCAGGCCAGCTCTGTGCTGTGGCCCGGGAGTGCAGAGGAGGATGGCCCAAGTGCTTGGGCCCTGCACCCACATGGGAGACCAGGAGAAGTACCTGGCTCCTGGCTTCGGATCAGTGCAATGCACTGGCTGCAGCGTGCCGGCCCTGGTGGCCATTGGAGGGTGAACCAAAGGCAAAAGGAAGACCTTTCTCTCTGTCTCTCTCTCTCACTGTCCACTCTGCCTGTCAAAAAAAAAAAAAAAAAAAAGAAAAGTGATGATAGGGACCGGCACTGTGGGGTAGTGTGCTAAGCCTCTGCCTGTGGTGCTGGCATCCCATTTGGGCTTCGGTTCGAATCCTAGCTACTCCACTTCTGATCCAGCTCTCTGCTATGCCTGGGAAAGCAGTAGAAGATGGCCCAAATCCTTGGGCCCCTGCACTTGTGTGGGAGATTCGGAAGAAGCACCACGTTCCTGGCTTTGGATCGGCTCTGCACAGCTCTGGCTGTTGCAGCCAACTGGGAAGTGAACAAGTGGATGAAAGACCTCGCTCTCTCTCTTTGTAACTCTGACTTTCAAATAAATAAATATATCTTTTTTAAAAAAAGAAAGAAATGATAAATTCTACTTAATAGTAACATAATAATGCAACATAGCTGCGTTCAGTAAGAATGTTTGCTGTCTTAGAGAGAAGACAGCAGTGCAGTAGAAGTCAAAGCAATCCTAAAGAAGTTGATATCTGCAAGAATAAAACCTTACTAAGCTGTTTACTGTATTTTTGACTGTAGAATGGCCCACCTAGTATACACAATATTAATGGAAATCAGGTATGTGACGCTAATTTCTTTAACTAGAATGAACAGTTTAGTAGTATAATGGAAATTTCAGAGGCATTTCAAGTATCTTTAAACTTTTAACACAAAAGGATATTGATATTTTAAAATAATGTGAAAACATCTTTTTTTTAATAAGTGTTGAGCCATAAGACTTTCATTTAGAAGAAAAACAGGTTTGGATCCTACTTTATTCTTTAATGTCTTCAAGCATAAAAATATTTTATAAATATTATACCATAAAATAGGGGCTGGTGTTGTGGCGTGGTGGGCTAAGCCTCTACCTACAGTGCTGGCATCCCATATGGGCACCAGTTTGTGTCCCAGCTGCTTCTCTCCCGGTCTATCCCTGCTAATGGCCTGGGAAAGGAGTGGAAGATGCCACAACTTCTTGGGCCCCCACACCCACATGGTAGACCTTGTAGAACTTCCTGGCTCTGCTTCAGCTTTCCTCAGCTCTGGCTGTTGCAGCCAGTTGGAGAGTGAACCAGCAGATAGAAGATCTCTCTCTCTCTCTGTCTGTAAATTTAGTTCTCAAATAAATTAATAACATCTTTTAAAAAACTTATACCATAAAATAGATTCTGGTATGATTATATCTTCACTTGTTAAGCAGTCTGTCTTTATAATGATGACTACACGTATAAAATGAAACTACATGTTTGACTCCTTACAATTAACTTTATAGTATTCAATTATTATTAAATATATAAAAGCATAATGAAAAACTCATAAAATATATCTGCATTAGGGCAATGAATTTGTATTTTTTTCAAGATAAAGGTACCAAATACCCAATCCTACTATGTTCCAATCATTATTTTAAGTTACTTGAATGACAGCTACAAATTACTCATAAAACTAGTCACTCTCTCACTCCCAGAGTTTATTGGAGGAATTTGGAGCTGATGAAGATTAAAGAAAAAACTAGCCCATCATGTATATGCAATATCCAATGTGAAAAAAAAAAACAAAAAACAAAAAACTAAACTCCTGAAATACCCATATAGTGATATAGTGATTGGAGGAGCCAAAATTCTGTATCCAAAAGTCAACCAATCTAGATTCTAGACCTTGCCTTGAACAGCAGAGTATTAAACTAAGCTTAGGGCACTCTGACATAACTGTACAGGTTGCTGGCTTAGTTTAATGCTCTGTTGTTGCTGCTTTGAATTTGAATTTTTTTTTTATTTGAAATAAATTTGAATGAACTTGTTCTTGCTCTTTGTCTTTGCTTCACTTCATAGCCACTACTGAAGAGCTGTGGCCCATTATTTTTGAGAATGTTGCTGATAATGTGTCCTCACTGTGAAAGTCATGTTATTCACTTTGGTACAATACCAAAGAAGTAATGTTGTATACTCCTCGGTTCTGCACCTCAAGAGGCACATAATGTTGACTGCTTTCATTTCTTATGATGTTAACTTTGATCACTGGGTTAAAATGGCATTTGTCACACTGATTTTCTGTAAAGTTACTAATTTTCCTTTTACAGTTTTAAGCAGCTTGTGAGAAGATACTTTGTGACCATGTAAATAACATGTTGGTCATGATAGTTTTGCCTACTAATTTTAGTGACCACTGATAAGTAATACTAGGCTGAAAAAATGTTAATGTGGAATTTGTCAAATGGTGATTTTAAAATTTTCATCATTCATTTTAAAATTTGCTATTATAGATTCTAATGTTCATAAATTTAGCACAATGCCAATGGAAAATACTATCAGTATTTGCTTCTTATAGAACTAATCAGATCAGATTCAAATGGAAAGTGTTTGGAAGAACAATTAGAAAGACAGAAAAGCACAAGGGGTTGCCCAGCCCTTTCATCTATTACATTCCATGTGAGACCTATGATATTACACTGGCTCATAAGTACTGACAAAAACCAACGAAAGAGAAAAGAAAATCTGGAAAGAGATTCAATTGTATATACTAATTAAGTGATAAACATATCATGAAATCATTGGGGAAGAATAAGATTTTCACTGGACATGAAAAAAGATAAAATTGGATTTATTCAATACACAAAATATCACTACAAATTCCAAGTGGATTAGATACTTAAACAGAAGATTTTAAGAAAAACTAGTGAATTCCTCTAAAACTAGGATGAGTAAAACTTTCATAACCGTTATTCTCAATTTAAGGGAAAAGGAAACAAAATCAGATAAAGAGCAGAAGAATTTAAAATTTGGCATATATGCAATCAGAATTCAAAAAAATTACATATTTGAAAAACATTTCAACTATATTAATTGAAAATTTGATATTTCTAGTATGTAAAAAGTTTCTAATTAAAAAGAAATGTCAATAACCTTCTGGAAGCAGTATTAGATATATGGCTCAGTAAATTGCAGAAAACAAAGTATAAGCATCTGTTAATCATATCAGATATAATCCTAACATATAACAAAATAAATACAAAATAAAATTAAGAATAAATAATATATTTCACCTATTAAACAGGCAAAAATTCAGAAATTTAAAATCATTCTGATAACAAGACTATGAGGAAACAGGCACCGTTTGCAACAAGAATGCAAAATGGTACTTTTGGCAATATCTAGCAAAAGTATGTGTACAATTATATTTTTATTCTTTCATTTTTTTCTTTTTCCTTTGATTAATGATTTCACTTCTATGAATCCATGTTAAGTGCACACTGTTTAAAACATGTTTAAAAAACAGATGTACTCTTTTTTTTTTATAAATTAAACTTTTATTTAATGAATATAAATTTCCAAAGTACAGCTTATGGGTTACAATGGCTTCCCCCTCCCAAAATTTTCCTCCCCCCGCAACCCTCCCCTTTCCTGCTCCCTCCCCCCTTCCAATCACATCATGATTCATTTTCAATTCTCTTTATATATAGAAGATCAGTTTAGTATATATTAGGTAACGATTTCAACAGTTTGCCACCATATAGCAACACATAGTGAAGAAAAAAAAAATACTGTTGGAGTACTAGTTATAGCATTAAATAACAGTGTACAGCACATTAAAGACAGAGATCCTACATAATATTTTTTTTAAAAAATTAATTAATTTTCTATGCCATTTCCAATTTAACACCAGGGTTTTTTTTTTTTTTTTACTCTTTATAGTAGTGAAAGACTGGAAGCAAGCATAGCCCACCAACAAGAAGCTCATTAAAAAAAATGTGATAGAAGAACTAAATCAAATAATATGAAACAGAAAACAGAATAAGATAGCTATCAATACTTTCCTAGAATGACTTCTAACAATCTTTAAATTAAAATTATATTGAAGAAAATGCCTGTTGCAAAAATCAAAGTAAAAAGAAAGAAGAAAGAATTAACAGAGATTAAGTATTCAAATAACTTTGAAAACAAGCATTTGATCTTCTGTTCTTCTAAGATAAACCAAGGACAAATAGAACCGGGAAAACAACGAAACAATACTGCACCTTGTTTTGTTGGTTTTGTTATTCTGTTATATGGTATACATTTGTATTAGAACTATCAATTATGAGCTCAGCATGTATTTTATCTTTAAAAATTTATTTAAGGTGAAAGGGTATAGAATCAATTTTCATTCTAGTAGCAATGAGCAATCCTAATGCTCATTTACTTTGGAGACTTCAATGCAGATTTATGTCATCAAATATCATTTCTCACTAAAAGTAGACTGGTCACCTGGAAGAAATGTGGAATCCAAGGTTACGAACCATAAAAGTACGAGGTGAATCTGAAAAGTGTATCAGCTCCTTCAGCTTTAAAATGAGAATAATAAAAGTACCATTCTCTTACAGTTAGAAGTATTAATTAGTAAAATACTTTGACATACAAAATACTTAGAAACAAGTTCTAGTCCAAGGTTAAGTACAATTTCCTATGGGTTCACAAACAGTCAGAAGGATATGCTTAATATTATTTTTCACTTTTGGATTTCTGCTATTTTCTAAATATTGCACAGTTATGCTACAAATGATGAAAATGATCATGATAATGAAAACATTGATATAACCAGTTTAAATGACATGGAATGTGTGAATTTCATGTATTTTGTATTTATTAATAGGTCAGAAATGATATGAATTATGTGCATTAAAATCATAGCAAGTTCAGGCTGGCGCCATGGCTCAACAGGCTAATCCTCCACCTTGCGGCGCCAGCACACCGGGTTCTAGTCCCGGTCGGGGTGCCAGATTCTGTCCCGGTTGCCCCTCTTCCAGGCCAGCTCTGTGCTGTGGCCCGGGAGTGCAGTGGAGGATGGCCCAAGTGCTTGGGCCTTGCACCTGCATGGGAGACCAGGAGAAGCACCTGGCTCCTGGCTTCGGATCAGCGCGGTGCGCCGGCCGCAGTGCACCAGCCACGTTGGCCATTGGAGGGTGAACCAAAGGCAAAAGGAAGACCTTTCTCTCTGTCTGTCTCTCTCTCTCACTGTCCACTCTGCTTGTCAAAAAAAAAAAAAAAAAAATCATAGCAAGTTCAAATTTCGGTTCAAACTGTTGGCTTGCAGAGGGTTTTTAGGCAGGCCACATAGCTTCTTGGGAATCATCAATGTTTTATGAATGAATGAGAAAATTGTAGCGGTGCACCGGCCGCAGCGCGCTGGCCACAGCGGCCATTGGAGGGTGAACCAATGGCAAAGGAAGACCTTTCTCTCTGTCTCTCTCTCTCTCACTGTCCACTCTGCCTGTCAAAAAAAAAAAAAAAGTTTTCAAGAACAAATGAGTTAGATGACCCATGAGGAGTTCTAAGAACATGATAGGACTTAAATGTAAAGTAGCTGTTTTTAAATTATTGTTTATAAAATTTCAAATAGCATAATGATATTTCTTAGGAAGTAAAATAATATAATAATTCATTGAAACTAATTTTTAGCATTTATGTCTTTATGTGTTTGTAATTTTCTCAACTTTATAAATATAAATTTTTAAAGATTTTATTTTATTTATTTGAAAGACAGAGTTACAGGAGAAGTAGAGCTAGAGAGGTCTTTCATCTGCTGGTTCACTCCCCCAAAAGCCAAAATGGTCAGAGCTAAGCTGATCCAAAGCCAGGAGCCATGAGCTTCTTCCAGGTCTCCCACGTGGGTGCAGGGGCCCAAGGACTTGGACCATATTCTACTGCTTTCCCAGGCCATAGCAGACAGCTGGATTGGAAGTAGAGCAGTCAGGACTCGAATTGGCGCCCATATGGGCCAGAGCTTTAACCCACTGCACCTCAGTGCTGGCCCCTGCACATAACTTTTCAAAGATCATCTTGTTTTTTGTCCCTGAGTAAAGGGATTTATAAAGCTAGAATAAAGGCCACATTTTCTGCTATTCACTTTGTCTTTAAAATAACACTGCTTATAAGAGAAGGCAATAGAGGAAAAAGCAAATGTATTGCTCCTATTACCCTTCACGAAATAATTGCTGACTTTAATGCTTTATATTTTTAAAAATAATTTTTCAAATGAACTGTCCTTGAAACACATGGCTTTCTCAGACACATTTGTCTTCATCACATTTGCAAGTTCTTCCTTTACAGTATCTGCTATTTAAATATGTTATTATTCATCAAGGACCAATTTTGGCCCAGCTAGCACGCACAATTTTCTGTTTGATCGTAGCACAATGGAAAATTAAACTGGAAAGGATCCATGGCCTAACCTTTTCCTATTAGCATTTTCCCTTCTCTTATTTCCTAATACCTTGGCATGTTCCATCCTTTCGACAAATGGAACTGCTAATATGGAGAGAAATAAATGACTGAACAATTTAATCTCAAAGGGAAAAAAAAAAGTGCATTTGCTGGTACCAATATAAGATTCAGAACTGAAAAGGGAAAGATATACACAAACATAAACACACAGGCAAAGTATATAATAATGAAATTCATATAACAATATGGACTTTTTAGTTGCTTATGATATTATAATATATAGTACATATATATAATATACATACTAAATTGAAGAAAATATTCTGTCTCATAAAAATTTTCTGAGGCACAAAACAAGAAGATTTGCTGATCTGATGAGAAAAAATCACAGAATACACTCAATAAAATAGTCAGAAAATTACCTCTAAAATGTTATTATCTCCAGGTGCTTTTAAGAGAAGATTATTTTGGCCGGCGCTGTGGCTCAATAAGCTAATCCTCCGCCTTGCGGCACTGGCACACCGGGTTCTAGTCCTGGTTGGGGCGTCAGATTCTGTCCCGGTTGCCCCTCTTCCAGTCCAGCTCTCTGCTATGGCCCGGGAGTGCAGTGGAGGATGGCCCAAGTGCTTGCGCCCTGCACCCACATGGGAGACCAGGAGAAGCACCTGGCTCCTGGCTTCTGATCAGCGCAATGCACAGGCCGCAGCAGCCATTGGAGGGTGAACCAACGGCAAAAAGGAAGACCTTTCCCTCTGTCTCTCTCTCTCTCTCTCACTGTCCACTCTGCCTGTCAAAAAAAAAAAAAAAAAAAGATTATTTCAAAATGTATGGAAAATGTCCATTTTGTGATTTTTTTTTTCAGAATACAAATAATAAGGCATTCCCAGCCAATTTTCACAGTGTGACAAATTCCTATAGCAACCCTGTTAATGGTCACACTCCTCCAAACACTCATATCTCACCATAAGGCGAATAGTAATCTAGGGATCATATTATTTCCATAGCTACTCAGGAAGTGAATCATGTATTATTTTTCGTGCTTTATGAATTCAATTGCATGGTTTTTGCTAAATGCTCACCTGCCTCCTCCAATGGGTGTTAATATCTTTGTAATTAGAATACAGAAATGTATGTGAAAGTGTAAATGCTCTGCTATGTTTTGGATATGGTTTGATTGCTCCCCAAAGCTTCACATGTTTATGTTTAATCCCCATTGTGAAGTATGAGGACAGTGGGACTTCCGTCTGACTGTGGTGCTTAGAGGGGAGGCTATTGGGAGGTGATTAGGTTTAGACAAGGTCATTAGAGTAGAGCTTCCTTGATTGAATCATGGTGGCTTTAAGAAGAGGGAGAGAGAGACACTCCCTCCCTCCCCATACTCATGAGTTACTTCTCTTGCCAAGTGAGGCTGTACATGCCCTCGGGACTATAACTAGAACATCACCAAATGGGCCCTGTACCTTGTACCTCCAAAACCACTTGCCAAAATAAACTTGTTAATAAAGTAGGCTGCTTCAGGTATTTTTTTACAGTAGCAATAAACTGACTAATGCAGGCCCTAAATAGAATCAACATGGTTGTGCTGTGTCAGCAACAAGCTATTTTCAATATTTCACAGGGTTCATGTAAATATTAATTCCAGCAAGATAACAACTCATCATATGAATAAATATTTCCATCATTTTGAGGATTGGATCAATAAACTAATAGAAGTACAGGATTCAAATAGCACACAAATTGAAAATGTTTAATAAATGTTGGACTCTGGGCATTGATAAGAGAAAACAGCTGATATATGTGCAGTAGTGGACAAATGGCAATCTTGGGAAATACTTCCTTTTTTTTCCAGGGTTATTTGCATCCTAAAAATGGGAGTTGTGGGAAGCCTTATGCCAATGCAACGACTCCTGCATGTGCAATTTCAGGCATTCTGTCAAACAGTGAACAAAAATCTTTCTTAGCAGAGATACTTCCAGAATGCCTCTCAAATAAACCTGCCAAGGTAACTACCTAATCCATGTACAAATAAGTTTGCTTTCTTTGGCATTTATATGACAGAGTAAATTTTCTGAAGCCTCATTTGGCTCTATTTATGACACTACATGAAGCCATTTTTGATTTTTATTATGACAATTTGAATAGTCTATGAGGTAAACATGATTAACTATAATGCCCATCTTTAATCACTCAGGTGATAAAAGATAAATTGATGACTTCTAGAGCAATTGGAAAATATTGAAGACATAAAAAAGTAGCAGTTCTGAAAATTTGTTAAATACAGAGTTATTTCATCCATTACCAGATGAAAACACTTAGTCCAAATTGAGGCTTGGTGGTTGTTGCTTCATCCTGTCAAGAGGTTTGTATAAATATCGCACTGGGAGGAAGTCATTAATTATTTCCCTTCCTTCTATTTTATGATTATCTGTAAGAAGTCACTTGGTAAAGCATTTTTCCTTCACTTCATTATGCATACATAGACACATACAAATTATGCTCCTGTAATCACAACTTGTTTTTTTACATCTTATTATGAGTTTCCTATAGTCTAAATGCTTTGAAATATGAATCCATAAATATTTTTATGGTTCAGTATGAAGTCATTAAAGTGTTAAAATATTTGAAAGTATGATTCTCAGAAGGGCAGTTTGAAATTTATATGGCTTTATATGTCAAGAAACAAAACAGAATGTCACTGAATGTTATCAGAAGACAACAAATAACATGTATTTAAAAATCTAAGTGATGTGTGTTTAGCAATAGACATTTATCTAAACAGGTAAAACTAGCCTTTATAAAAATACACAAAACACCCACAACTCAGTTGTTCCTTCACTGTTATTTAAGTTCTGGTTCTTTAAGCACAAATACACAAATTCATTTGGAGAACTAAATACAGCTACATTCACTGGGTTTCATAAAGCATATGTCAAATATTAAATGTCAGAATAGACAATCATTAGAAAATTGTTTTCCACATTTGTATATATATGTATATATACTTGAAATTTTCATTCATAATTAGAAATCCATAAATTCACTGGATTCTGATATACCTTTTGTTCACTTTGCTTTTTATTTTTGTTACTACTGAATTAAATTAATTTAATTTTTAATGAAATGGGCAAAAGCTAATTGTTAGCGAATTAATAAAATATTTTGTTAGTGAATCTTTATTTTTACCTTTTGATAAGTCTACAATACTTTCTAAACTCTGATTAAATCATGTAAATTTCCTAAACTGCACTTTTTGCACTGATCTCATGTGTATTTCTACCTAAATAGATATTGTTTCATGGACAACCAGGTTGAGACTGACTTGATATATTTCCTAACTTCCTCGGAGTTATGTCTCCATCCTCCCAAAACAAGGCACTATATTTTTTATTCCTAACCTGTAAAATGAGGATAATAACTTCTGATTTCAGCAATTTTGAAGACTAAATGAATGTACTACATCCATGGGACAATAGGAAAATATAACAATTTATACTATATAGCAGAGCTCAACAACATCAATGATGAACAAATATATGTGCACATGTGGGAGGGGTGCTGATTTTCAGAGCTAGAAATGAAGGGTCATCTCAAAACAACAGTGGGAGACTTGTTTCTGATGACTCTGTAGGTAACTGGACACTGGGCATAGGCACAATGAGCAAAGGCTGAACTAATTTTAACCAGCAGGGAACAAAGATTCAGAAATCAAGATCCTTTAAGGGGTATCAAAAAGGTCTCAGAAAACTAGAAATAGGAATGAATTGCCTGAGTGTGGTATAAGGCAACTACAAAAAACCTGTAGATAATATGATATTTAATGGTTAAATACTGATTGTTTTCCCTCTATTATCAGGAGCACAGCTTTTACTACTTCTTATACAGCAGCAAGTGGAATTCATAGTTTAATAAGGCAAATAAACATATGAAATGCTTACAGTTTAGAAAAAAAGGAAATGAAGTTGCATTCATAATCCATGTGATTCCTTAAAAAGAAAAATGCTAAATAGTCCATAAGAAAACTCTTAGAAGTGATATTTACTTGCAAAGTTATGGACTACAAGAGCTGTATGCAAAAAGCAAATGCTTTTCTATATAACTAAACAATGAATAACTAGAAATTTAAACTTAATATCACTTAATATAGCATAACTTTGAATTTTTATACAGAATTCAAATACAATTATTTAGAAAGTTTAAAAATAGTTAGGAAGATATATGTAGTGAGAAGAAAGCCTTGATAACTACTTGAATTACAGAGAAGGACAGAATTTAAAGTGAAAAAGCATTATAAGAGGATAAGAGTAATATTATATTCTGATAAAAGACAAATGATGAAGACAGTAATACTATGCACAACTATATGCCTTTAACAGATTTTCTTCAACCTGTAGAACACAATAGCCATTCAGGATATGGAAAAAAAAGGAAATATTTTATATATCTGTATGTGAGCATGTGATGTGTGTGCATAAAATAATAAGATTCTATCATGGGACTGATCATGTGGCATAGTGACTAGAGCCACTGCCTGCAACACTGGCGTCTCCTGTAAGCACTAGTTTGAGTCACAGCTGCTCCACTTCCAATCCAGCTCCCTGCTAATGGCCTGGGAAAGGCAGCAGAAGTTGGCCTAAGTTCTTGGGCTTCTGCCACCCACGTGGGAGACCCAGATGAAGCCCTGGCTTTTGTGGCATTCTGGGTGTGAACCAATGCATGACAGATCTCTCTCTCTCTCTCTCCCTCTCTTCCTCTCTCTTTGTAACTCTGAGTTTCAAATAAATAAATCCTTAAAAAATAATATCAATGGAGATAAGATATAAATTGATGATAGATAATTGACATAGATGATAGATATGATAGTTGGGTAGATGATAGAAAGATACACAGATACTTTGATTTTACATGCGATGCAGAGAAAGCAATGTGTTTTCAAACCATAGGCAATATGCATAAAAATCAACTGTGTAGGAGGCCAAATAGGGATTCTCAGGATGAAATAGATAACAGAGTATAGTTGGAACCACAAATGTTACTTATTTTTACTTAAAATGTGTGGAAATGGCCTTCCTTCTTGAGCGTATTCTAAGAATTGTGGAATACATACACATTTGATACCAAATATTGGCATCAGTAATAAGACGTGCATTTTGTGTTAGTGTTTTATAAATCCATTTCTAGATAACAGTGAAATGGTGTTATCATCCCTTTAAGCAAAGACAAATGTTCTTTTCTTTTTTTTTTAAAAAAATATTTATTTATTTATTTGAAAGTCAGAGTTACACAGAGAGAGAAGGAGAGGTAGAGAGAGAGAGTCTTCCATCTGCTGGTTCACTCCCCAATTGGTCACAACGGCTGGAGTTGTGCCGATCTGAAGACAGGAGCCAGGAGGGTGTTCCAGGTCTCTCACATGGGTGTAGGGGCCCAAGGAGTTGGGCCATCTTCTACTGTTTTCCCAGTCATAACAGGGAGCTGGATTGGAAGTGGAGCAGCTGAGACTCAAATCTATGCCAATATGGGATGCTGGCACTGGAGGTGGCGGCTCTACCAGCTACGCCACATCTCTGGTCCCAAGGACCAGATGTCCTTGGACTATGTCCCAAGGACTATGTCATGACAACTCCAATTCTTTATTTACTTTCATATGGTGTAAAAAAAACACAACACTATAGGACATATTTTAGAAGAGTTTCTCTGTTTTGATCCATTTGCAATGTTAAAAAAAAAAAAAAAGCTTCAATTACCATGTATTTACAACTACTCTGAAACTAGCGGTCATTTACCTTGGGAAGGTCATTCTCTTCAAAATGAGTTCACCTTGAAACTGAAAAATACACATTTTCCAAGTATGAAAAAGGAAATAATATGAACAACCATTGTTCAACTGAAAGTGAGTTTAATCATTGCTTGTAGAGGTAACAGGAGAAATCAGTTGTGTATCTGCTAGGCGATGAGTTTTGTTACACAATGATCCACCGTAGGTAGAGTTTAGAAAATTGCTCTTAAGATACAGTGAGCTATCCTAAGATCCTAATAGTGGGATTTCTTCTCACAAAGCTTCCATTGTAATTAATATTTTCATGAAAGCAGAATAAATAATCTGATATGCAAGATGGTGTACTATTTGGTATTGAGTGTAGAATTTTTATGTCAACAGTACTTAGCATTTTGGACAGGACTCGTGGCTTTGCTCTATATTTAGGGAAAGAGCTGACTATACTCAGAGCAACTCCTTTTGGCTGGAGCTTCAGGGATTGTTTCTATGATAAGTGGAAGTAAGTCAAGGCAAAAAGAACTGCAATAGAAATCAGCACAGAGCAATTCAGGTAAAGTACAATGAACAATGTTTAAAATTCTGCTAATGAGATGACTCTGCCATTACTCAGTGTATACCACCATAGAATGCATTTGCCATTGTTTCTCAAGGAAATAGAGTTCAGTCTGAGTATTTATCAACCCTATGCCATTGGCTCAGTTTACAGAGTACTTATTTCAAATTCTGGCTTTTTAAGCAGAGAGAAAAAATCTTCATTTATGTGAGTTGATATTTTTGTGTCTCCATTGGTGTTAGTATTATGAGATGCAGTTTATGAATTCTCTGTAAGACTATTTTGGTGATTAGTGATCAGAAGAAGGTAGCTTGTCTTCTGGGTTGATAGCTACCACAGGAAAGCAAGTTTAGGGTATGTTAAAAAATATTATACTCACTTTTACTTTCACATAGTAGCTACAAAAGCAGCTTGGTCTATATTTAAGGAGGAGATGAAATGATCACAATTCATTCCAGGATTTACCCATCATATATAATGAGATTTTCTTTTAATTAATCCTAATCATAACTTCACTATCTTTATTTCAGTGATGGAGAACTAGTCAGTGTCCTACACTCTTTACTTCTCTGATTTAACAACAGTGGTCCTTACAGTTTCAACAATTCATACTTGGGTAAGTATTTTATTCTGAATTTCTGTTCTTTCTCATGAGTATATTCAGAGTAAAAGCTGACCTTCATTCTGGAATATTTCCTGAGCTTTCTTTTTCAAAATCTGTACTCAGATGTTGCTTTATTTGTCATGTCCCCCTGAATACTTCCAAGTTGACTCAGTACCTCCTTCTCTTCTGGTAGAACTACAATTTATATGTGTTTCCAATTTTAGGAATTATTCTTTTTATGTTGTTGCCATATAAGTCTTTGAATTGCATTGTGAGTAACTTACTTGAAAGTAGTTAAATGTGCCACCCTCCAATGTCTCCAAGGCATTAGGATAGGATAAAGTATTCATCTGATATATTTTTAACTGAATAAAGCATATGAAATCAGCATCACTTTCTTCTTACATTCCCTTTATTATATGATGGAACTTCTCTCTTTCTACCCTAAGTGTTTCATTCTTGTGCATGAAGACAGTCAAGACCCAAAACTACCCATGTGTTCTGTTATAATGCCACATTCTGATGGCATTATAACTGATGGAAATGATACCATTTATTTTATCACTTTCCCAAATACAATGATCAATGCTGCCATAAAAGTCTCTATAACTAGATGTTGTAGTAATATAAGTATATACATTGTGTCTTCAAGAAAAAAAACTGCCTAAAACAAAAATAATATCTAGAGGAAACAAGCTATTTTGTGATTTAGTAAATGTTATTATTTTTCTTTGATGCTGTACTTGAATAGCCATGTGTCGTAGCAGAAAAAAAATTGAATTCAAAAGCCCATCCTTAAAACTTAACAAAATTCAATGAAATTAAAGTTTAAAAAATATTTAATCAATTTTAGTTCTTTTGATTGTCAGAAAGAGAGAGCATCTCCCACCCATTGGTTCACTTCTGAAATGCCTTCAACAGCCCGGGGGGGGGGGGGGGTAGGCAAAACCAAATCAGGAGCCTGGAACTCAGTCCAGGTCTCCCACAGGGGTTGTAGGAACACAACTACTTGAGTCATCACTTGCTGCCTCCCAGGGTGTATATTAACAAGAAACTGGAGTAGGGATGGAATTGGGACTCAAAACAGGAATGCTGATATGGAATGTGGGCATCCAAATGGCATCTTAATTTCTGTACCAAATGCCCAGTCCAAGATTTAAATTTTAACTCATGTGTATATTAAATTTCCTAAAAAAATTGCCATTATATTTTCTCTAACTATGTTAGAATTGCTTTTAAATATCTGTACCTGAACTGGGAGTAAGATAGGAGGTTGTGAGAATTTTAAATTTGTCACTCAATGGTAAATCAGGGATGATTAGTTCAAATATGCAGTTAAAATACTTCCTTTTGGGTAATATTGAATCAGTTAGAAATCAAATTCTCAAATTCATTTTCTTCCTTTTTCCCTCTCTTCTTTTATAATATGGTGTCTGACTGTAGGGAAAATGAGTACTCATAGTAAATGTTGGCAGGAGGGAAGGAATAAAAACTCTGTTTCTCTGCATAACTCCAACTGAGCTGTGTGAGCTTACTTATCTCTGGGCAGCAGCCTCTGCCCACACTTGACTCCATGTGTGACAGCCAGGTCCTGTCTGGCCTTTGGGCATGTGCTAGTACCCAGTGCTGCTGACAACTGACAATATGGGGATTGTCTGGCATTGTGTCTTCTCATCAACTTTTCCACATATTTCAGCTTCTTCTTCCCAACCCCAAGTCCCTGTGTGAGGTGCAGGAATAAAATTGGAGTATCCTGCAGACATGCATGAGCCTTGGAAAAGCAGCATCATTCAGGTGATCTATCTCCTTAATAGCTTTCTGTCACCCATGCTCTATTGCTCTGGCACCATTTTAGACATGGCACTAAATAAATATAGAACATTTCCTAAGACCTGTATCCCACCCAAACTCCAGACCGTGTCTAAGACAGATGTCCATTGGCTCCAATAATTTCAGTGTTCTCACATATATCTGGATGTTTTCCCTGGTTATAGTTCTCCATTTATCTTTTCTATTGACTGAGGCTGGGAAGGTAGAATTTTTGCCTCTTAAATGTTTCAGCAACTTTATTTACATAATATCATGACTTGGTTCTATTTATCTTTGCTTATCATCACTTACCTCACAGTAGCTATTATTAAACATTACTGTTAATCAGAATCACCCAGAGAATTTGATGAAACACAGGTGACTAGGCCACACTCCCAGAATTTCTTGTGAATAGTTCTGAGAAGGAGCCCAGCACATCAGACCTCTAACAACTTCCAAGATGATTTTAATGCACTTTGAGAAGCACTGAGTCACAGAACAGATGACAGCCAAATTCATGAACATTGCTCTTGATAGGTTAGCAGCAGCTCAAGGAATTTACAAAACCCACTTTTTTCTTTTTCTTTTTAAAACTAAGTCTAGCTTTCAAAACTATTGCCCAGCAAGGAGTAAAAAAGAAATAACAGTCAAAGTTGAGAAATGGTTTTGTTTTTCTAGCTGGTAATTCATCCTTTGCTTGCAGCGCTGAATCCCATTGATTCAATGGGCGGGAAGCCAGAGGGCAAAAAGATTTTCAAGACATGAAATATTTCAAAAAACATTATCCTTTCTGAAAAATGAACACAAAATAAGATGGAAAGTGGTGAACAACACCTACGTTATTGAAACTAAGGAAGGGTCACAGTCATATTCCGTAATTTTAAAAAAGTGGTGACTAAGGAAAGATAGAGAAAATATAACAATAATAAAGTCTCAGTTTTTGCCTCTGCTTTCCAAGAAGTAGTGCAGAAAAGCCCATTGGGCCCAATCTCATGAATTCTTCACATTTAGAGGAAAGTCTATTGAAGGGATGATTAGACATCTAGAGAGAAAGAGCTGAAGAATCCAGAACTTCTCATCAACTACCACAGCATTCTCCAGGCAACCATATTTCCAGTGCTCGGGATTTGTGTTTTCTATTATGTGAGAAGGATGGGAGAGAGAGAGAAAGAAAGAGATCAGTATAATTGTTATTTCACTGAGATAATTATTTCTACTAAAGGGCAAGACATGAAATTAATATTGAACATGTGGAATAATTGGGCAACCTGGAGGAAGTGAAGACAGAGACTGTTAGTAGTCATGTGGCCTGAATTTTCAAGTTTTGTTTGAGTTTCTGCATCTTTTGTATCTGCCAAGGAAAAGTGAAGAAGTAAAACAAGGGCAGAAGATTAGTGTATTAGTTTCCTATTGATGTGTGATAAAATTGCCAGAAAACTAGTCACTTGTAATAATTCAGATATATTATCTCCCAGGCTTGGTAAATGAGGAGACTGGGTAGAACTCTACCAGGTCCTCTGCTCAGGGTCAATCTCAGTCTGAGGCATTTGTTGTCTGGGCTGTATTATCCTCTAGAGGCTCAGCTGAGGAAAATTCTGCTTTAAAAAGGTCTATGAGGAGCTGGTGCTGCAGTGTAGCCAGTAAAGCTGCTGCCTGCAATGCTTGTGTCCCATGTAGGCACAAGTTCAAGTGCTGACTGCTCTGCTTGGAATTCAGCTCTGCGATAATGTGCCTGGGAAAGTAGCAGCAGAAGGCCAAAATCCTTGGGCCCCTGCACCCACATGGAAGATCCAGAAGAAGTTCTTGGTTTTTGGCTTCCATTTGGCCCAACCCAGGCTTTGCAGCAATTTAGGGTGTGAACCAATGGGTGGAAGATCTCTCTTTTTCTCTCTTTCTGTAACTCTGACTTTCAAATAAAATAAATAAGTCATTGAAGTTGCTGGCAGAATTGAATTCATTGGAGTTATGTAATGAGGGCATTAGATCTTTGCTGGTTGATGGCTGGAGTTTGCATTTTAGCTATTGTGGCTCCTTATCCTATCGGTTCTCCCATATGACCGCTTACCTTATCAATCCTGCAAGAAGAGTTTCTAACTCAAGTTGGCTAATAGGAAATCCTTTACAGAAAACCTAATCTTGGAATCATATCTCGCTTTTGCCATACTTGATGGGTTAGAGCTAGTCACTGGCAGTGCTCAAATACAGGAGAAGGGAATTATACAACGATATGAAGATAAAGAGCAAATGGTCAGGAGTCACCTTAATATCTGCCTTCCAAATTAGTTTTGTTAAAAAAGATTCTAGGACCCTACACTGATTTGTGTAAATAATAATCAGCCCAAGCAAAGCATCCTTATCCCATAAAAAAGGAAGAGTCAACATTTTCAGTCCTGGGTTGAGATATTTAAAGAAATCATAAAAGTTGTATCATGAAGCAATTATGACTGTCCATATATCCAGTTGAATGCATACTCTCCTCTCTCTGGGACCACAGAAGTGACTATAAAAAACAGTACTCAGCTTGCTCATGAAGACTCTTATGGGGAATAAAAATGGATCTCAATTATGTGGAACACAGTAAACAAGATTCACACACAAGATATTGAGACTAAAAGAAAGTCTAGAAAAATTAAGAATCTAGGAGAAATTAAAAATTCTAGAAGAAAATAAACTCAAAAAACAAAACAGAACTTTTCCTCATGGAGCATTTTGGATTATGGAAGAATTTAGGAGAATATTTGTACAGTGAAAATGGAAAGTGGAGAAGGGAAGCAGTGACCAGGGAAGTACTTCTGAAACCTGAGAAGGATCCAGAAGCTCCTAGAGTACTTGTAAAACACATTGCTGGATTTAGTAGGTGTAGTTTGAGACCTGATATTATGTATTTCTAATACTTCCCTCCATGATGCTAATCCTGTCGATCCAAAGTCTTTCCTTGGATATCATTACTCCAGGATATATTTTCATAGTTGAATTTTATGTTGTTACAGGACATATATAATCTCAGTTTTCTGTCTTATATCAGTCCCATCCTGTAAGTGGCAAATTAAGCCTGACTGTAGACTGCATCAAATTATTCCATCATTGCAAAAACCGATAAAGAGGAGGGAGGGAGGGGAATTGGAAGAGCAGGGGAGTGAGGAAAGTGTGATTGCTTTCTTGGAACTCTAACTATGTAATGCATGAAATCTGTTCTCTTTATATTCATAAAAAAATTTAAAAAGATGTGTCCTACCATTGGATATTTAAAAATGTGTTTTCATCACAGCTCTCACAAAAGTGCATTGAATATAATAAAAATGTGTACAAGGAGGAAACTAAATGGAAAAATAGATGAATGTACTTTGTACGATATTTAATATTCACAGGCACTCAATAAATGCTGTTTTATCTCCTTGATGCCTGATGAAAGAAGAATAAAAAATAATATTGTTGATCTGACCCCAGTTATTACAATTCTGGTCCATCTTAAACTGTATCAGTATCCAAATTGAGATATCAGAGTTTACTAAAAAATTATGTTAAACATTTTCTCTAAGATATGTTCCTTTAATTTCAGCCATTTAATATTCTTTTCTGACTAAATATATTGAACAGAAGTCCAATTTGCATTATGTGTCAGAGAATGTGTCAGAGTAAGTAAGTAAAATGACTTAATGACAGAATTATCCATTATCAACTTCTTGAATAAGTCCTATTTCTGCTTGCCCTGGACACTCCATCATAATTTAATTTGTGATACCTTTTCACTGTGATTATGTAATTTTCTCTACTAGCCCTCAAACTAAAGTCACATCAGAATCAGCATCACCACTAAGAGCTGACTTATTTTAAAGTAACAAATTATTATACAGATCTAAGTATATAAGTGATGATACCATAAATTAAGTAAGGCTTTTCACTGGATAGCATTGAAGCATCATTTTTCTCTGTTCTTATCTGAGATAATTGGTTGAAATTGTAGGTGATGATGGCAAGAAAGGGTGTTTAATGAGGCTTAACTATTCTAGAATTTATAGAATGGGGAAAATCAGATCTTCACTCTCTCCAGCATAAGATTTTTGTGAGAGTCAAATGAAATTATGTTTGTAAATAGTCTCTGAAAAATGCAAGTGCTTGACTTTTAAGTAACCACTCCATAGATAAACAATATATATTTGGTACACATCAAGAGTAGCTAAAGCTTTACAAAGGCTTTCTCAATTTGAAAGAGTACAGGCTAATGTGACATATAGAGTGAAAGAAGGAAAAAGAAAAAAATAGAGCAAAAGGGAATTTTGTATATGATAAAGAATGTAAGAAAAGTCATAAAATAGGAATGAAAATATGACAAGATAGAAAAATGTGAACTAAATATATTCAATCAGGGTACAACTGTAAGTAGACTAAACTCTCTGTTCATTTTAATAGTCTTTTGGTAAGCAAAGTGGATGTGTTATGAAAGAGGCAGCCCCCTTATAATGTAAGGAAACCCCAATGAATTGATGAACAAAAATTAACCATTCACAATGTAAGAGACAAAAAGACTTTGGAGTTCCCAAATCATTGACAGAGAATACAACTCTAGGTATCATGTATCAAAAAAAAAAAAAAAAAGCCACTTAATTAGGAGAACTTCTATCATGTATTTTATTTTCCTGTTAGAAGTTAGAATTCAATGACTTAAAAGAACACAAATTATTAATTAAAAGGTCTCACAAGGATATGGTCAACACATGAACATGGCTCAGTTCTTCCTGAATTGCTGAAGCAGATCTGTTCCTTACCTCTTGCATTGTTTGGAAGCCTTCTTCATCCCTCGGTTCATGGCCCCTTCTTCCATCTTCAAACCCAACAGGGTAGCATTCTCCTATCTCTCTGTCTTGTTAACCTTTGTGGCTATTGTTTTTTCTCTCTCTCTCCTCCCTTTGACACCCCTGTCTCCCTTTCATAAAAACTCCTATTATTAAATTTGGCCCACCAGATAATCCAGGTTAATCTCCTCATTGCAACATCCTTCAATGAATCATTTCTGTACAGAACCCTTTGCCCTGTAAAGTTAACACAGGCACAGGTTGCTAGGAATCATGGCATGGACATCTTTAGTGAGCCATTATTTAGCCCACCAGTGTGGTACATAAAAGCTGTCAGAATGCTCGAATTCTCCACAAGCTATTTTCCATATGGTCAGCTGGGAGTCAGTTGATCTTATTTCTTTGTAACTTCATCCATGGAAGTTTATAGTCACTTTGGTTAAAGAGTTCAATTCAAAAACAAACATAGTTGTCCTAAATATTTTAATATCAAATAATTTAATTTTTCATTTGTCTAATTATAAAAAACAGATGATGGGATTCTAAAAAGTAATGAGGAAACCAAAATAATTTACTTAATTTGTAATTTTTCCGTATTAATGACAGAAAATAACATTTAATTAAACATTAAAAATAAGAACATATAATAATTCTATGATAGTAATACGTAATCTGCTCCATGAAGTTGTGGTGTTTAAATATATGTAATGATTGGAGCTGAGCAAATTAAATTATGTTATTAATATGAGGTATAAGAGAAAGGAAAAATAAATGATGACTTCTAGGTTTGGTATCTGAAGGCATGAATGAATATAGATACTATTAATTGAAATGGGAAAGATTGGTTATAGACAGATTTTGGGTATGCTTTGATAGTCAAGTATTAATTTTAGAGCAAACTAAAACTGATTTTTTTTCCAAATGAGTATGTCATATAGAAAAATTGAATAATAAAGGGAAAAGATTGAGTTGAAAATTTAACTTGATTATGTTATGCATAGAGGTGATACATGAGCCATGAGACCCTGTAAAGTGACTAAAGTCAATAGATGAGGAGAGAAGAGGGGATATTAGGAGGATGGATAAGAGATGCCCATAGATCCAAGTCTTAAAAAAGTTCATATTTAAACATTGAAAAAGGAGAGTTTCTCCAGAAAGGAGACAGTGTGGTGCTATTGACAAATAAATAAAATCCACGGAGAGTAAATGTGTAGAATTCTAATGAGAAAAGAGTATGCAGCAGGCAAAATGGATCAACTATTCCAGAGGCCACTGAGGGATTGTATACATATTATTTTATAATGGAGCATTGGACTAACATAATAGATATAATTGGTCACTTTAAAGTTTTTAGGCGTTTGTAGTGTATATAATTTATGGGGGCATCTATAAATGAAGGTGTGAAATTATTAAGTCCAAGTTAGCTGTAATAAGTATTTATATGAAATAATAAAAGAATATTAGATTTCTTAAAAATGTGAAAAATACAAAAGGCATCTTGAAATTTACAATGAGATAATAATTACGGTATATGTATTAAATTTAATGCATCAATACAACCCAATACTTTTGGCCTAAATATTTCTGTAAGCTCTATCCTCTAACTTCCTACTCATATGAAAACATTCACTTTCTAGAAATAAAATAAAAATACCATTTTCTTTCAAATAATTTAGTTGATCAAAATGCAGTAGTTATTGATAGGTTTTTAAAAAACTTCTTTCAGTTGCATAACTCATTTTTTATGTTATGAGCTTTTTTAGGATTCTCCAATTAGGGGAAATCTCCATCATGTTTCAGAATGAGTCAAGTTTTCATGCTTGAATTAATCTTGCTCTTTCAATTGAGAACATTTGTTAACCAGTTTGTCTTAGATATCTCTATTATACTAATTTATGATTTGTCTTACTCTATGTGAGCCTATGCTACCTTTCAAAAAGAAAGTTAAACATTTTCATTCATGTGATTCCTTTTTCTTTTGATTAATTTATCAACCAATTCAGAAGTCTATGCATTACTACCATCAGGGATTTATGACTTCATCTTAATTATTAACGAATTACAGATTTTTGTATGAAGTAAAATCCTTTTCTGAATACAATTTTTGATGTCTCAATGGCTAGTGACTTCATTAATCACCTTCAATATTTTTCAGTTTTAATATCATCATTTTTCTCATTTCTTTAGTACATTTTAAAATGGCATTTATTCCCAAGTAAGATATGCTACTTCTAATTTGTTTTGTTGAATTTTAAAAGAATTCTTTCTGAATTGTAGTGAAATAACATATTTTCAAATCAACCTCTCTTTGCTGCCTCAAGGTCAGCTGACTCAGGGAAGAATGAGAGAGGAAGGCAGGGTGAGCAAGTTCCCTGCCCAGTTGCTGTCAACTTATGTTCTTTTCCTGTGAAAACATTTCTAGGACCCACCTAAGGCCTTGACAGGGGCTCACGAAAGCTCAAGGCCCTAACACAATGATATTCATTGCATGTCAATCTCTATTAAGAATGGTTCAGTTAAGTAGAGATGAAAGCCTGATTAGGCTAAGAGAAGAGACAGAAAGGAAGACGAAACAGCAGCTTTGAAACCTCTGCAAAAGATTTTGGTTCAAAAGGGAACAAAGGAATGGATTGGGCTAATGATATGGTAGAGAATAAATTGTTTGCTGTTTTTATAAGATCAGAGATATAAAGACTTGTTTATTTACCTCTGGAATTGATCCAGTGGAAATAGATTGATTGATGTGATAGAAAAGGAGAAGTTATAGATATTAAAACTTTGACTAGAAGAGAACAGGCTGTCCTTAATAGAGAGTAGTGATGCACCTTAATTGTCATGTGAGGGGAGATAGAATGCATGGACATGAAGCAGGGAGGAATCTTCAGATTTGGGAATAAGATGAGTAAGTTTCCTCCTGATTGTCTCTGGATTCCTATAAAATATTTTTTTAAAAGATTTATTTATTTATTTTGTATTTATTTACTTATTATTTATTTGTTGGTATATTTATTTATTTATTTGAAACAGAGGGAGAGAGAGAGAGAGAGATCCTCCATCCATTGATTCATTCCCCAGATGGTTGAAATGGCAAGCACTGGGCTAGGCCAAAGCCAGGAGCCTGGAGCTTCACCTGGGCCTCACATGTGGATGTCAGAGCCCTAAACCCCTGAGCCATCCTCTGGTTCCTTTCCAAGGCCATTAAAGGGAGTTGGAAGTGGAGCAGCCAGGACTTGAACTTGCACCCATATGGGATGCTGGCATCATAAGAGGATGCTTTAACCACTACGCCACAATGCTGGTGCCTATTTATTTGTTTGAAAGTCAGTTATAGAGAGACAGAGAGGGAGGTAGAGAGAGGGGGACATACACACACACATACATGTGTGTGCACACACATATAGAAAAAGAGAGAGAGAGGGAGAGAGGGAGAGAGGAAGAGAGAGAGAGGGAGAAAGAGGATTCCCCATTCACTGGCCCACTCTTTAGCTGGCTGTAATGGCCAGAGCTGTACCAAGCAGGAGCCAGGAGCCAGAAGCTTCTTCTAGTCTCCCAGTTGGGTGGCAGGGACCCAAACACTTGAGCCATTGCTTTTCTCAAGTCATTAGCTGAGAGCTGGATCAGAACTGGTACAACTGGGACACTAACCAGTGCCCATATGGGATGCTGGCATTGTAGGTGGTGGCTTTACCTGATAAGTCACAATGTTGACCCTCGTCATAATAAAATACTTATGGTTAAGATCATCTCCTGGAGAGTTGCTGGCAAAAAGTAGCAGTCTGGAGACCAGGAGTATGAACTGATAAGAATTACACATTGTTAACAGCACTAAGGTCCCAACATGTTCATGGTCATAAATTTAGAGTGAGATTTATCATCTTGGTTTTATGTTCCATCTATATAAGTTCACCTGCTGGTGTACAATCCAATAATTAATTGGTAGGTTTAATTGTGATTTGGATTTTACCGTGTAAATAAACTGTATGGAAATATTTACAAGAAAGTTGAGGGAGTATGCCAGGACCAGGTTATAGAGATGAGCAACAGAATCCAAGTAAAGAAGAGGATTTTCAGAGTTGATAAACCTTGGAAAACATATTGAAAGCAGTGATGGGGAGACATTGATTAAAGCAGGTAGCTTTTGGATACAGCTTTATGAAAAATAATGACGGGTATAAAAGATTGATGAATTGTCAATATGAATGTAAAACCTTGTACCTGAAAAAAGCCAACTGCATTTTTTTTTTTTTGCAGAACTTATGGTCATTCATGTATAAATCAGAAGGAAAACCTTAAAAAATTATGACATAGCAGAACTGAATGGAACAAATTCTCTGGAAAATAAAGAAATTAAAGGTAAATACAAAGATTAACATAAGAAGAACCAACTCTATTGAACAGTTGTCATTCACAATTATGTAAAACTTTCCCCTTTTGAGTATTATCAAAATAGAATACAATAAACTGAATGAAAGATTGAGTGAATGAATAAATGAAATACAAACTCACGCATTTTGAGTTTTACTGGCCATCAGGATGTATGTCTGCGATTTAGGCTTTGTCAGTCAGGTATACTCACAGGACTCATTTATTCTTATGTGGAAAAGAGTCAAATGAAAAAAATCAGCCCAAGAGCAAAGTGTCCATTTGCTGGTTTTCTACAATCAATAGCAGCAATGATAGTTTCCATTTTGGGGAGATAGATTCACTTGGATCCTGAACCAGTGGCAACATTTACCCTACTTGGTACCTTCCTAAGGTAGTTAACAGTCCCTCACCAGACCAGTTATTTAATAAACCTCTAAAAAAATCATTCCTTCAGAGATTTTATAGCTTATTTCTTCCTTCCTCCCAATAACTGTGTAATTTATCTTTATTCTCTATACTGTCTTTATTCTTTTAAAGCCAGCTACAGTAAATTCTTTTGTCTTTAACTAAAAACTCTAGCAAAGACACTGACATTTCAAATTTGATATAATTAAAAATAATTTTTCTTATATTTTCTGGGGAAAAATAAAGAAATTGCTCTAAAATACTAAAGAAATAGAATAATGAAAATATACTGTGTGCTAACTTATAAGTGGGTATACTTACTCCTAGACAAAGTAATCATTTTAAAAACTTTCATTCCTTAAACAAAAAGAATGAAAACAGATATCTTGATGCTTTTCTTTGGAAATTTCTTTCTAAAGGACAACTTGAGGATAAAATTATGCATGAAAATTGTTTTTCATATTGCCAGGAAAATAAGAGGTTTCCCATAGAGGGTTGCTATGACTATTAGCAGTAGGGATACTGATAACACGTTACCATGAAACAAACTTAAGACTATAAACATATTTTATTTCTTAAGTAATAGAAAGTAAAAATAATGCAAGGCAAAAATATATCTGTAGTAGTACTAGAAAGTAAGTGCATAGAGAGGCAAACAAGGTAAATGTAGACGTGATGTGAAAGCCACTATAGAGAAATATAAATGATTTTTAAGAGATATGGGGATGATAGGTCATTTCTCCCATTCTTTTTTTTTTTTTTTTTGACAGGCAGAATGGACAGTGAGAGAGAGACAGAGAGAAAGGTCTTCCTTTTGCCGTTGGTTCACCCTCCAATGGCCGCTGCGGTAGCGCGCTGCGGCCGGCGCACCGCGCTGATCCGATGGCAGGAGCCAGGTGCTTCTCCTGGTCTCCCATGGGGTGCAGGGCCCAAGCACTTGGGCCATCCTCCACTGCACTCCCTGGCCACAGCAGAGAGCTGGCCTGGAAGAGGGGCAATCGGGACAGGATCAGTGCCCCGACCAGGACTAGAACCCGGTATGCCGGCGCCGCAAGGCGGAGGATTAGCCTAGTGAGCCACAGCGCTGGCCCTCCCATTCTTTTTTAAAATAAAATTTAATGAAGTCGAATTAAATGCACAAGTTTAAAATGTACAATTTAGTGAGTTTTAGCAAATGTTTAAAACCTGAAATAATATATCTGTAAAACATAGATTAGGGAAGGTTTTGTTTATTTAGAAAGTTTTTTTGTTGTTGGGTTGTAGATGTTTATTATATATTCCTAATTGTTCATTAGTTACATTTACTGTGAATATTTACTATGTGATTTTATTTTTTAAATTACTTAACATTTTCTTTTGAAGCAAGTTTTAAATTTTGATGAGGTCTAATTGATTACCTTTTCTTTTATGTGTAATGTTTTTTGTGTCTTATGAAATGTCAGTGTGCCTTGTGTTGGCAAAGATATTTTCCAATATTGTATTCTGGCATTTTAAAGGTTTTTGCTTTTATGCTTGTAATTATTATTTATTCTCAATTTATTGGTAGAATATGAGATAAAGGCCAAGTATTCCCTCTAGTAAACTCATGCAGATACTCAGTTGTTGAAAAGGATTATTTTTTCTCCATTGTATAGCGTTGTCAGCTTTGTTGAAAGTCGGATAACATGGCTGGTGCTGCGGCTCAATAGGCTAATTCTCCGCCTATGGCGCCGACTCATGAGGTTCTAGTCCCGGTCGGGGGTGGGGGTGGGGCGCTGGATTCTGTCCCGGTTGCCCCTCTTCCAGGCCAGCTCTCTGCTGTGGCCCCGGAGTGCAGTGGAGGATGGCCCAAGTCCTTGGGCCCTGCACCTGCACGGGGGACTAGGAGAAGCACCTGGCTCCTGGCTTCGGATCAGTGCAGTGTGCCGGCCACAGCGGCCATTGGCACAGTGGCCATTGGAGTGTTAACCAACGGTAAAGGAAGACCTTTCTCTCTGACTCTCTCTTTCTGTCCACTCTGTCCAAAAAAAAAAAAAAAAAGTAGTTGGATAACATAGACATTTAGTGCAGCAGGTGTATCAATGCTTGGGATGCCCATATCCTTATCAGAATGCCTGGTTAGAGTGCCAGCTCTTCTGCTCCAGATCTACCCTTCCTGCTAGTCCATACTCTGGTTCAGGCGCTTGGATTCTTGCTACTTACATGGAAGTCATGAATGGAGTTCTGGGCTCTTGCTTTGGGCTGCCCAGTCCTGGCTATTGCAGACATTTGGGAATAAGCAAGTGGATAAAAGACCTCTTTGTGTGTGTGTGTGTGTGTTTACCTTTCATACGAAATGAAAATAAATAAGTTAAAAATTAGGTGGCACTAAAAGTCATTTTCTTTATCCTGTATGCAAGTATAGTTATTACTTGTTTACACCCATACTGTACTGCCTTCAGTTTCATTAAAAACAGCAAAAACTATCCAGTTTTAACAAATATCAAATTTTAAAATTTTATTTATTTATTATTAGAGAGGCAGAGTAACAGAAAGAGAAAGACAGATAAAGATAGAGATCTCCCATCTGTAGTCTGAGTTCCCAAATGCCCACAATAGCTAGAGTTAGGCCCACTGGAAGGCAGTAGTTTGGAATTCTACTCTAGTCTCCCACATGGGTGGCTGGAACTCAAGTACTAGGGTCATCATCTCCTGCCTTCCCAGGCACGTTGGCAGGAAGCTGGATCAGAAGCAGAGTAGTCAGAACTCAAACTGGTACTCTGTTACTTAATGAAAGCATACAATTAGCAGATTAACCAGCTGGACAGCAAAGCCCACCCCAACAATTGTCAATTTAAAATATTACTGTGGTCTTTTGGGATGTTTTCTCTGTGAATTTTAGAACTAGTCTATCCATTTCTAAAGGAGAAAAATGTTTTTGGGATTGATTGGTATTTTATTTAACCTATACATTAATTTGAGAAAAATTATTATTGTGGTAAATTTGAGACTTTCAATTCACAATATGTTATGCTTTATTTGCCTAGAAGTTTCTTAATTTTCCTATGCAATGTTTCATACTGTATCTTCTTATATTGATTTCATACATCTCATTAAATTTTTATTAAATATTTTATTTGACACAAATGTAAGAGATAATTTAAAATTTTCCTTTTCAAATTATTTATTGCTAATTTGAAATTCAATTGACTTTTACATATAGACCTTTTATCTGTCAGATTGCCAAATTCATTTGATAATCCTAAGAATTTTTAAAATAGATGTCTTAGGCTATTCTATTTCAATAATCTTTCCACTTGCAAATAGAGTCAGTTTTTCTTTTTTCTCTCTCCAGTATTTGTGCCTTTGATTTCTTTCTTCAATTACTATATCAGCTCATGCTTGTGGTACCATGTTGAAATCAAAGTGGAGACAGTGGTATTCCTGGCCCCTTTTCTGATCTTACATGCAGCATTCTTTTATAACTAAAGGAGGCCCACAGCAAAAGGCAAATGTGAAGCTCCATGTTCAGAAATTATTAAGAATTTCAAGACAACAGCAGCCCATCATGAGTGAAGTGCAGGACCCTTTGAATTGAGGGTGCTGATAAAGCTGGCCTTGATTATAATGCCAGCTGTGCACTTTTCATTAATTCCCTTTATCAAGTTAAGCATTGTTTGCTGACAGTGTTAATTATGAGTCAGTTTTGAATTTTTTCCAACTACTTTTTCTCTACTTAATTAATCAAATGATTCTTTCCATATTTCAGTTAATTTGGTGAACTAGATTAATTTTCAATTTTTGAAGCTAATTTACATTCTTGTTACAAACCCCATATCATAATGTATTATTTTTTATTTATAGCTAGATTAAATTTGCCTCTCTTTTCTAAAAGATTTTCACATTTATGTTGATGACATATTTAGTTCTACAATTCCCTCTTTTGTGATGTTTCAGTCTCATTTTTGGCTCCATGGTTTCGCTGACCTCAAAAAGTCAGTTGGGTGCCTTTCATTTATTTTATGAAACAATTTATGTAAGATGGGTAAAATTTATACCTTGAAGTTTAATAGAATTAATGAAGGAAACCATCTGGCCTGGTGATTTCTTTGTGGGAAAACTATTACAATTATTGCTAAAATTTAATTTCTTTCATAGTTTTAGAACTAGTTAGGTTTTCTGTTTGTCTTTGTTTCTGTTTGGTAATTTGTTTCTTTAGGAAATTTGCACTATAAGTCAGAGGGCAACCACACCCTCCAAGCGTCTTAGCATTCCACCTCCTGCATTGTAAGGAGATCTCTGTTTATCAAACTTTTGCTCTTTGAAGAGTCATTGATCTTATTGAAGTTGAATTAGTTGGAGATTTGCTTACAGTCTCTGTGAGGGTTCTTCAAAACTAAAGTTCATGGAAAGGTTGGATGTTTAGTCATATTGTTATATAGGGTCTGGGATTCCCACATCCTGTGCTGGAACTCCTGGGTTCATGTTCTGTCTCCCCTAGATTCCAGTTTGCTGTGGGTGTGCACCCTGGGAGGCAAGTGGTCATGTTCCTGCCATCCATACATGCATTCAGCTCTTGACTCTTGGTTTGCCCTGGTCCAGACCTAGCCTTTGTTGGCACTTGGGGAATGAGCCAGTGACTCGGATCTAACACCTGTGTGCTCTCTCTTTTTGTTTCTCTGTCTCCCAAAAAAAATGTTTATGGAAAAATGGATTAAGAAGATAAATTTATTTGGTGCAAAAATGTTTTTTGATATCCATGCATACTTTCATAGTACACATTTTCTTCTTTTTTATTTTAGGATTTATTTTATTTTACTTGAAAGAATGAAAGAGAAGAAAGTGATCTTTTCCATCTGCTGGTTTACTCCCCATATGGCCCCAAAACCAAGTCTGTTCCAATCTGAAGCCAGGAGACTGGAACTCCATCATGATTTCCCACATATGGGTGACAGTTGCCCAAGCACTTGAGCCATCTTCTGCTGCCTTCCCAGGCACATTAGCAGAAAGCTGTATTAGAAGTTGAGCACTTAGGACTTGAACTGGTGCTTGGTTTTCTATATGGGATGCTAGCGACACAGGAGTCACAATGACAGCTCCAATAATACACATTTTCTTTTTTCTTTTTTTCTTTTTTTTAAAATTTTTGACAGGCAGAGTGGACAGTGAGAGAGAGAGACAGAGAGAAAGGTCTTCCTTTTTGCCGTTGGTTCACCCTCCAATGGCCGCTGCAGTAGCGCGCTGCGGCCGGCACATCGCGCTGATCCGATGGCAGGAGCCAGGTGCTTCTCCTGGTCTCCCATGGGGTGCAGGGCCCAAGCACTTGGGCCATCCTCCACTGCACTCCCTGGCCACAGCAGAGAGCTGGCCTGGAAGAGGGGCAACCGGGACAGGATCGGTGCCCCAACCGGGACTAGAACCCGGTGTGCCAGCGCCACAAGGCGGAGGATTAGCCTAGTGAGCCGCAGCGCCAGCCAGAATGCACATTTTCAATGAACCTTTTGAGGACTCCTCAGGTGCATGGATTTAAAAAAAAATTGCACAGAAATAAACTTATCTTTTAATGTCATTTTACAAAAGCTTTTGAAGTATCTCTATGTTACTCAATTCTCTTAACTTCCAATACTTTGATGGTGAGTCTAGAGCTTCAGGCCTCTCCCTCCCTTGAGGCAACATTTCTCAAGGTTTCTGGGGTACTAAGTCATAGAAAATCCAGCCTGCCAGGCCTTAAACCACCTGCCTGCTAAACAGACCATCCAAGACTGGCAGTCCTCCTTCTTTCTTCCAGTCTTGCCTCGGCCTTTGTTTACTCTGCAAAATTCCTCTGTAAAATCATTACTTGGCAGAGCAAGCTGTCTGTAGGGCAGTCCCTGTGTTTGGATCTGACAGGCCAGCTCACTGGTCTCAGGCATGTTGTTCTTTTCCTCTCATGCCAGCCAACTGTCCTCTGATGGAGTTACTTTTTTATACACCAGTATTCCACCTCAACAGATTACCTCCAGACGTCAAAGTAGCTGTAGTCCTCAGCTCCAAAAAAGGACTCACACTTCTCGAGTTCAGTTATTTGAGTTTCCTTTGAGTATGCAGCTTGTCGCTGGCTTTATAACAACGAATGACCTTTAGTGGTTGGTCTGGAAGCTTCCTGTTGTTTAAGCAGGAGTGACAGACTCTCATGTCCTTCTATATCCTAACCAGGAGTGGACCTTCTTCCCTATATACTTTTGATTTCCCTTTCTTCACTGTGGTGTTATCCCTGCAGCAATCAAGTTTCAGAACAGTTTGGGTGTATCATATTGCAGTGGAAGTTCTGAAATTCTTAAGGAGATGATTTAAAAAGATCACTTTTGATCTAATGAGATGAAAAAATTTTAATCATGTACATGACAGAGACACATCTAAACATAATAATTACTTCACTTTTAGCTTGTCACTGCTTGTTAATAATTTTAGAACTTCCATTGCAAAAACATAAAATACAAGTGACAAGGCTACATTTAAATTTGAAGCAAATATTTAAAATATTATAAAATACCTACTTAATAAGTTTATATTTATAATTCAATTATGTATATTTGTTATGTTAGAATTTTGTTGTTGATATACTTTGCTTACAAAATCATTTTAGAATCATCTGTAAAAATGGCCCTTATAATCTGTCTGTTGCAATAACATACATGTCATCAATTGTTAATAGGTAGATTGGATAGCTGGGTAATTTCTAAGTCTATATGATATACAAATGTAAGTTCCTTTGACTTTCATACTTTTATTCTGCATCTTTTTAAAAAACATTCTTTTAGGGGAGAATGCGCATGCAGTCACGCACTACCACCAATTATGCAGTCGAGTTTCCCACCTTTTGGGAAATTGCGGAATCAGCACATCCCAAGTACAATGGATGAAGCTCGTCCTCGGGAAACCACTTTCATGATCATGGTGTCCCCTGCCAGGTAAGCATTCTCTCTTCCATCATTTTGATAGCAGTAAAGTATTTAATATACATATTCTCATTTTACTTAATGCGATGTCTTATGTGATAGTGAAACTACATTTTTTGTTTTTAATTCTTCATTGAACTTGTATAATTCTTTCTAATGCAAGAATTTTATTGTGTATCTCGCATAAAGCAAATGAAGAATGTATCCACAGAGATAGGAATAATTAGACTTCCTGGGCAGCTGCAATACAAACTTCCCATAAGTTGGTAGTAGAAAGACTGCTTCAAAATTCTTCCTTTATTTTACCTGCAATTTCACCTTACAACTTTCCAGAAATCTGTCTATAAATCAGGTGATGTCTGCAACTCTTTAGCACTTGCTGTTTTTCCACATTGTTTTGTGAAACTACCAACTATAGTGGGAAATAGAGAAAACAATTACATATACACATACAAGACAGTATGGATTCTCAGCATCCCCAGTGACCAGATGGACCTATGGAAGGAATGCTAGTTTTCATGCAGTTTTGCTGCCCCTTACCTCCGTTGTGTGAGAAAAAATAAGCAGATGGTTCATTTATTGAAAGCACCATGTGGTGGGGTTGTCAATGAGGCCTCAGAAACATCACAACTGATGTAAATTATCAGTGTTGCAAATAACCTTGAGCATTTTATTACACAGGAATTTTTGCAAGCAAATGCCATAAAGCAATATTTAAGATGGCATGTTGAAAGTTCAGTTATGACAAACTTTTGACTTCAAGGATATCTGTATTTTATAATGAAGTTATGAGTTAGAAGAATTAGGTTTTGTTTTCCAAATCTATGGTGATGATAGTTTTTTCTTGGAATAGCAGGGTACTATGGTAGTGAACTACAGAGTAGTAGGCTCTAATTCTTATACCACTGCAACTTGCTGCTCCCTGGGGAGAAATATTTGATGATTAAATTCCACTTGTGTATTTATTTATTTTTAAATTTTATTTATTTGAAAGGGGAAGGAGGGGGGGAGAGATCCCTTTCTATCGGGATGGTTCATTCTCCAAATGGCTGCAACAGGCTGGGCCAACCTGCAGCTAGAAGCCAGATACTCAATCCAGGTCTCCCACATGGATAAGGACCCACGTACTTGAACTATCACCTGCTACTTCTCATGTTGCTCATTAGTGGGAATCTGGAGTCAATAGCAGAGCTAAGACTCAAACTCAGGCACTCTGATATGTGATGCAAGCATCCCACAAAATAACTTAACTGCTGCACCAAATACCTGCCCCATACTCTATATTTAAATTTTATTTCTAAATTGATATTTCTAATTTCTCATTTATCTAAATTTTGGCCTTGGTGGAAACATTTTTTTTTTTAAATGTGTGGTACTGGCTTTTGTTTTATACCATAAACATGGCACAACCTAACCCTTCGCTCCTTTAATTTTTATGGCTGGCATTTAGAGAATTCATTTATAACAAAGTCTCAAATGATGAGATGATGTACAACTCAACAGTCATTCAGTTTACAGGCGATATTACAAGCATCTACAATAATAATTAAGACTCCTGAGGTTGTTAATTTTATGTGTCAAATTTTCCAGACCAAAGGGTACCCATATATTTGGCTAAACATTACTCTGAGGGTATCAGTGAAAACTTCTGGATGAGATTAATGATTGGATTAGTAGGCTGAACATGGCAGATTGCTCTATCCATGTTGATAGGCCGTGTCCAACTAGTAGAAGGTTTGAATAGAACAAAAGGCCTAAGCAAGAAATAATTTATTTTTTCTGTGTAACTATTTTCAAACTTGGACTTTAGCCTTCTACTATCTTAGGACTCAGACTCAGACTTGGCCTTACATCATCAGCTCTCCTGATTTTCAGTCACCTGGACTTCCACTGAAAAATATACCATCGGCGCTTCTGGGACTCTAGGTCTCCAGCTTGCTGACTACAAACTTTGGAACTTCTTAGTCTCCATAACTATGTCATTTCCTTATATTCTGTCTTTCTCACTCATATATATATATATATATATATCCATGTAACCCATGTATATTACCTCATATCTCATAAAACAGTTTAAATTTAAAATGGGAGATTATCTTGGATTACCTGAATGGGTTCTAAACATAATCACATATATACTTTTTTTAAAAAAATTATTTATTTGAAAAGCAGAATTAGATAGAGAGGAAGAGACACAAAGTTATTGCATCTGCTATTTCACTTCCCAAATGGCTGTAGTGGCCAGGGCTGGGCCAGAACGAATGCAGGAACCAGGAGCTCCATCCCAGTCTCCTACATGGGTGGCAGGGGTCCAGGTACTTGGGCCACCTTCCACTGTTCTCCCAGTTGCACTAGCAGGGAGTTGAGTGGGATGCAGAGCAGTCAGGGTGCACTTATAACCCTTACAGGATTCTAGTGTCAAAGGTGGCAACTTAATCCACTATGAGACACAACACTGGCACCCCCATATTTCTTTATATAAAAGGAAATAGGATATTTCACAGGAAACAAAGGCAGTGAGGCCACACAGGCAGATTTGAATGATGTGGTTACAAGATAAGGAGTGCTGTCAATCACCACAAGCTAGAAGATACACAGTGTAGATTATCCCTTTGAAGAGCTGCTTCCCAAAGAACTTAACTCTGCCACACTTTGATTTCAACTCAGTGAAACTGATTTCAGACTTGTGACCCTGAGTACTATGAGTGCACACTTTTCTTTTGTTTTATGCCATGAAGGTTGTGGTCATTTATTACAGCAGCCACAGGAAGCTAATACACAATTCTTGCCATCAATCTGGATCTCTTCTTATGCTGACTTTTCTTTTTTGTAGAATTACAGATAGGCAGAAATGAGAGAAAAGAAGGATATTACTATTTTATGGGATATTCACCCATGCACGTTGTAGTGTTGGACATTAACATCCATCATCTCTTTTTCTCACCTTTCCTGAATATCTTGTTAGAATGGTAAAGCAATGATCATGGAAATTTATGCTTCTGGATAATCATGCTAACGAGATGACATCATTAAAGTTCTTCAATAGTTACCTATAGAGTTCCATGCAGGAGTTACAACCCATTGTCCCTTGAACATATCTGCCCCATGGGCAATTTTGTTGGCTAGTGCAATATTTTAAACTCATTTGAACTTGGAGAATTTTGAGCAAGATATATGTCAGCTTTCTAATTGTTCACAATTCACAGTTTTTAGTGCAGATTGCTGCTTCCAACTTCACAAAATCAGATTTATACTCTGCTCTCTGATGACAGCTCTTGGCCCAAAATGAAATATCTAAAGAAGCCACATCACATCTTCTATGTTTTGTCCCCAGTTTACTTATCACATCATGAGTTTCCTTACTCTATCTCCAACTGAATATTCTTCTCAGTAATATCACAAGAGCACATTTATTGTTCTTCTCCACCATGGTTTCTTTTTTTTAAAGATTTATTTATTTATCTGAAAGGCAGAGTTACATAGAGGCAGAGGCAGAGGCAGAGAGAGAGAGAGAGAGAGAAAGAGAGAGTGATAATTTTCCATCCGCTGGTTCACTCCCCAAATGGTTGCAATGGATGGATCTGGGCCAATCTGCAGCTAGGAGCCAGGAGCTTCTTTCTTGTCTCTCACATGGGTTCAACGGACCAAGCATTTGGGTCACCTTCTACTGCTTTCCCAGGCTAAAGAAGGGAGTTGGATCAGAAGTGGAGCAGCTGTTACTTGAACTGGCACCCATATGGGATGCCAGCAACGTAAGCAGCAGCTTTACCATCTGTGCCACAGTGCCAGCTGCTCCACCATGTTTCTTATTCTCCTTCAATGGAATGGAATTGTTTACTTGCTTCTGATTCCAATTAGTCTCAGAACTTAGATCGCATCTTATCTGTATTGAGCTACCACCTGAACTACACGTATCTTCTGTATGCTCTCATATCATCGATTATTCTAATTATTATTGTCATGTATAATATGTAGTACAGGCTGAGGATTTCTAATCCAAAAATGCAAAATCTTAAATGCTCAAAATCTGAAACTTTTTGAGTATTCTGTCAATACCAAGAATTTTCCTTATTTCAGGTTTTTGCATGAGGGATGCTTAACCAGTGAAGTCTATGAAAATATTTCAAAACCTGAAAAAATTCGGCCAGCACTGCGGCACCGGCACCCCGGGTTCTAGTTCCAGCAAGGGCGCCAGATTCTGTCCCAGTTGTTCCTCTTCCAGTCCAGCTCTCTGCTGTGACCTGGGAGTGCAGTGGAGGATGGCCCAAGTGCTTGGGCCCTGTACCTGCATGGGAGACTAGGAAGAGGCACCTGGCTCCTGGCCGCAGCACGCCGGCCGTAGTAGCCACTTGAGGGGTGAACCAATGGAAAAAGGAAGACCTTTCTCTTTGTCTCTCTCTCTCTCTCTCTCTCTCTCTCTCTCTCGCTGTCTAACTCTGCCTGTCCAAAAAAAAAAAAAAAAAACCTGAAAAAATTCCATAATATGAAAACTTCTAATCATAATGGTTTCTGATAAAGGGTACTCAACTTTTAGTTGTTATGTTTATTATGAAGTAATAGGAAGCTGCTTGAAATGGAGATTTTTATCTCATTTGTATTCCCAACACCTGGCATGGAACCTGAGACAAAGAATGTATTCAAATTTTCTCCGTGGTTTTAATTCACAAAATAGCCATGTGAGGTCAATGCCATGATATATATTTTAGTTTTTAAGATTTATTTATTTATTTGAAAGTCAAAGTTATTGAGAGAGAGAGAGAGAGAGAGAGAGAGAGGGGGAGGGAGACCTTCCATCTTGATTCACTCCCCATATGGCTGCAATTGCCAAGGCTGGTTTAAGGTGAAGCTGGGAGCCTGGAACTCCATCTAGGTCTCCCATGTAGGTGAAAAAGGGACCCAAACACCCAAACCAAATTCTGGCTGCCTTTCCAGGGGCATTAGCAGAGAGCTGGATTAGAAGTGGAGCAGCCAGCATTCAAACAGTACCCTCATGGGATGCCCCTTTTGCAGGAGGCAGTTGAACCCATCGTGCAACATCACCAGCTGTGGATATCCAATTTATAAGTGGGAAGATTTCCTTGTTTGGGATATGAACATGCACTAAGTTAAATACATCTCACTCAGTATTTCTTCACTATGATCAAATATTGGTTATAAATGATCATTTTAATGTATGTGGGAACAAATCCAAGCCATATCATGGACATTAATGCCTCTCTAGGTCTTCAAACAAATTGGAACATAATAACTTCTAAGCATCTTCCCTGAACTTCCAAGTCTCCTCTGGGTAAAATACTGGCTTAAACCATATATCCCGAGGAGTTTTGACCCAGAGCTTTAGAAATGAGAAGTGGAAGGAAGAAAAGAATACTGATAAATTTTTATAATCAATTTTTAGACAAAACAAGTAATTCAAGGTAATTGGGTTCCTGAAGAAAGTTAGGCTGCAACAGCAAATAGGGATTTGAATTATGAGAGACTCAAGTATCTAGAGGATTTCAGAAAAAATTAACAAGCAGGACTGAAGTCACTTAATATATTTAGATTTGTGAAAAGGTGCTGAAGAGCAGATATAGAAAATAAAAATGGAAAATTTTGAGAGTCAGTGTTTTGATGTAATACCGCCACAGTTAATAGCATCTCCAGTTTGTAGCACATGTCTTTCTACCTAGTACCTAAATCTAGCTGCTATTTTATGGCTAAGTGGATTACTCTTTATATATTTATTTTGTTTTCAGAGAGAAATTGGAATTTTTAAAATAAAAAGTCATGCCTTTTATGTTTTATGGCTTTCCATATTGTGTCTAATACCTATTTTAATTATTCCCCAGATATAGTGACTCTTAAGCTTTTTACTGTTATAGAAACAGCTTGTAAGTATATTGTTACAGTAGACCTCATAATAAAATGTTTATAAGCTCCATAAAATTACTTATTTAGTTTAAGCAATAGTCTTCAAGACTAAATTCCTTTACATAAAATAAAGAATATCTGTTCATGGGCTAGAAAATAGATGAAGTTACATTATTAAAGAAAAAATTTTGAGGATGATCATTAAGTTATAAAGGATATGAGTTTAGTTGGGGGAGAACCAAACAGCCCATCAGTCCATATATCTAAATAAAATAGAAGATTCCCTACCAGAAATGCAGAAAATACCCTCAACCTTAGGATGGCAGAGATTCAAATGGCTTGACAAGTCATGCAGGGTTACATGGTATTTTTAGTACCTCAGCTTGAAGCACATGGCATGTCGAGTAAATCTGAAGGCACTGCAGTAACTGGCTTCCAGTGGAAATAAAATGATTATAGACGTTTCCTACAACACTGCTAACTTCTTACTCTTTCATAAGCCCTTCTCAGTACCGTAAGGTGATAGAACTGTTGTTAAGATCAGGAGTTGACAAACATTTTCCCAGAAGGACCAAATAGCAAATTTTCTCACTTCTGTGCATCTTAAAGTTCAGTCTGTATTGCAATGATTCAACTTTGCTATTGTAGTAGAAAGGTAGACACAGACAATACACAAACAAATGGACAAAACTGTGTCCCAGTACAACTTTATTTGCAAAAATGAGTGGTAAGTGATTTGAGGTGCTCTCGGACTATATTCTGTCAATTCATAATGCAGAGGAGATATATACTTTTTTTCTTGCCTTTTCCCATGACTAAGTTTTTTGAACATAAGCCTAGAATATTACTTAACTAAAATGATCTCAAATCCAAATCTTAGACACACTACCAAACATATCCCTTTACAATGAGTAAATACCAAAACAAAGGAATGTGATCTCTGAAAATACAGATATCAAATAAAAAGAGATAACTGCAAAAAACAAAGCAAACACTATCAAGTTACATGCTGTCATTGCAAGAGGCATACAAAGTTATATGGTTTTATCTGAACAATTAAAATAATTATTAATTAAAAGAATTCCACGGGCGGGCGCCATGGCTCAATACGCTAATCCTCTGCCTGCAGCGCCGGCACACCGGGTTCTAGTCCCGATCGGGGTGCCAGATTCTGTCCCGGTTGCCCCTCTTCCAGGCCAGCTCTCTGCTGTGGCCAGGGAGTGCAGTGAAGGATGGCCCAAGTGCTTGGGCCCTGCACCCGCATGGGAGACCAGGAGAAGCACCTGGCTCCTGTGATTGGATCAGCACGGTGCACCGGTCACAGCATGCAGGCCTCGGTGGCCACTGGAGGGTGAACCAACAGCAAAAGGAAGACCTTTCTCTTTGTCTCTCTCTCTCTCTCTAACTGTCCACTCTGCCTGTAAAAAGAAAAAAAAAATTCCACAACTAGATATCATAGATAAATTTCAGAAGTTTACAGAAAACAAAGCCAAAAGAACAACAAAAAAACAAGCTGCAATCACATAATCAGAAAAAAAAGGCCAAGATACCTAAAAGTGAAAACAAAATTATTGATTTTCAGAATATGAGGTACAACATTATGTCATCAGATAGTGAAAGCATATTTGGGCCAGCGCCGTAGCTCAATACGCTAATCCTCTGCCTGTGGCGCCTGCACCCTAGGTTCTAGTCCTGGTTTGGGCGCCGGATTCTGTCCCGGTTGCCCCTCTTTCAGTCGGCCCAAGTCCTAGGGGCCCTGCACCAGCATGGGAGACCAGGAGAAGCACCTGGTTCCTGGCTTCAGATCGGCGCAGTGCGCCAGCTGCAGCGCACCACTGGAGCGGCCGCTGGGGGGTGAAGCAACAGGAAAGGAAGACCTTTCTCTCTGTCTCTCTCACTGTCCACTCTACACACAATTATTCTTAGGTGTTTAAATTTTAACTGAAAAGTGATCCCTGTTAAATATAAGAGTGGGAATAAGAGAGGGAGGAGATGTACAATTTGGCACATGCTCAATCGGACTTGCCCCAAATTGTGGAGTTAGAATCATCCCAGGGGATTCCAATACAATCCCATCAAGGTGGCATGTACCAATGCCATCTCACTAGTCCAAGTGATCAATTTCAGTTCACAATTGATGACTCTGATAGGTCTAAGAATCAAAGGGATCACACAAACAAGACTAGTGTCTGCTAATACTAACTGATAGAATCAAAAAGGGAGAGAACAATCCAACATGGGAAGCGGAATACACAGCAGACTCATGGAATGGCAGATGTCCTAAATAGCACTCTGGCCTCAGAATCAGCCCTTAAGGCATTTGGATCTGGCGGAAGAGCCCATGAGAGTATTTTAGGCATGGAAAGCCAAGACACTCTGAAAAAAAGAAAAAGAAGACCTAAATGAAAGATCTCTGTGAGTGAGATCCCAGTGGAAAGAACGGGGCCATCAAAGAAGGAGGTACCTTTCTCTGAAGGGAGGAGAGAACTTCCACTTTGACTATGACCCTATCGGAATAAGATCAAAGTCAGCGAACCCTAAAGGCTTCCATAGCCTTGACAACTCATGACTAGAGCCTAGGGAGATTACTGACGCCATAAACAAGAGTGTCAAATTGTTAAGTCAACAACAGGAGTCACTGTGTACTTATATCTCATGTGGGATCTGTCCTTAATGTGTTGTCCAATGTGAAGTGATGCTATAACTAGTACTAAAACAGTATTTTTACACCTTGTGGTTATGTGTGGGTGCAAACTGATGAAATCTTTACTTAGTATATACTGAATTGATCTTCTGTATTTAAAGATAATTGAAAATGAAAAAAAACTTTGTGTTAAATTGGAAATTGCATAGAAAATTAATTAATTTTTAAAAAATATCATGTAGGATCTCTGTCTTTAATGTGCTGTACACTCTTATTTAATGCTATAAGTAGTACTCCAGCAGTATTTTTTCACTTTGTGTTGCTATGTGGGGACAAACTGTTGAAATCTTTGCTTAATATATACTAAACTGATCTTCTGTATATAAAGAGAATTGAAAATGACACTTAATGTGAATGAAAGGGGAGAGGGAGGGGGGAAGGGGAGGGTTGCGGGTGGGAGGGAAGTTATGGGGGGGAAGCCATTGTAATCCATAAGCTGTACTTTGGAAATTTATATTCATTAAATAAAAGTTAAAAAAAATAATCAAATCTTAAATTGTCAGTTTCCACCATATCTGTTACCACTAATCAAGAAAGCACATTTAACTTTTTGAGACTAGATTATTTCACTGAGCATAACAGTCTCTGCATGCATTTTGTTGTGAGAAACAGGATTTCATTCTATTTTTTATGGTTAAGTCGTAGTCCATCATGTATATATACCCATAATTTCTTTATCCAGTTTTCATGTAATGGACATGTAGTTGATTCTTTATCTTGGCTATAAAAAAAAAGGAAAGCATATTTTCAGTGTCTTAATGAAGTAGGATCATTGACAGGTTAAAAAAATACAAGCCCCATATATAATTTTTGGAAAGAGTAATGAACACAGATATTTCACATACAGGTACTCCATATATTTTCAGGTGATTCTTACTGTTAGAAAAATGAATGCAAATTAATAGCTCACTTGTGAGTTAGATATGGTTCAAATGCTGGGGTCCAGCTTTTGTTGCTACCTGCAACCCCAACATCTCATATGAGTGCTAGTTCAAGTCCCTTCCTCTCCACTTCTGATCCAACAGATTTCTAATGCTCCTGGGAAAGCAGCAAAGATGGCCCAAGTGGGATCCCTGCCACCCAATTGGGAGACCTGCATACATTTCCAGGCTCCTGGCTTCAGCCTGGGCCAGCTCTGGCCGTTGTAGCCATTCAGGTAGTGAACCAATGGATGAAAGATCTCCTTCTCTTTCTCTCTCTCTCTCCCTCTCTCCTCCTCCCCTCACTTTCTTTCTCTCTCCCCCTCTGTGCCTACACATTTGTTCAAATTATATGACAAAAACACTCTTCAAAATTCTTTGAGAAAGTAAAAATGCAATCTTCATATGTAGGACAGAATAAAACCAAGAGAGACAGGCGTATATCTAACTTATAGAAAAAAAGTTTAGGCAACTTAAAAAGTTGTAGGCAGAAGGCAATTTATAAGTATTGAGATTTGTTAATATTCATCTCAAGGGCATGGTAAAATAAGGAATTAAATGACCCAATAAAATTAAAATGAAAAAATTGACAAAATTTATGAGACTGTCACTAGGAAGAATAAGAGAAAAGTAAATTTTAGATTCGGTTCTTTTATTCATAGCATAATTACAGAAATCTTTCAAATGACTAAGCAAGAAAAATGAGATAACATTTTATATAACAGCATATGGAGTTTTGTACCTCTTTCTTGTATCCTATTCTTGTAGGGTCGGTGGTAAAGGTGCTTCCTCTGCCCAGTTCCCAGCCCCTTCTCACCTAATGTGCAAGATAAAAATAAGATTTTTAAAGAAATTTAAATGCCCCTGGAGTGTGAATGTCAATAAATGCACCTTCAACAATAGAAAGCCAATAATTCATTATAGTCCTTCTGAATTTTTAAGTCAAAATTTAAATTTAGTACATGATTTACCAGCTCTCTCATCTTCAGGTGTTCACATGATTTTTATATTGTATTATCTGTCCTTTTTATTATTGATTTTTATGAGTAATTGATATTTAGGGGATACTGATTTTATTTACTATACATATCTTTTCCTAGGTTGATGCTGTCCATTTAAAAAGTTCTTCTGCACCCCAAGCTAAAGATATTTTTACCTATTGATGTTCAAATTGTTTATGCTTTTCACATTTAAATCTTTATTCCATTGATAACTCACACAAAAATTTACAAGGTACATCATTTTTAAATTACAAAATAACCTTTATAAGGTTTAAAATCTTAAGCTTAAAAAGAGAAAATCTTACTATGTAAGGAAACTGAACTCAAAATAGCATCAGCTTAAAGATGTCTTACACACAGAAACACAGAAACATGGTCACCAATATGAAAGAAGGTAAAGGAAGGAAACCTCACAGCAAAAGATCACAGGAAGCTCAATTTCTCTTTGACATAGAATTAAACTCTGATGCTCTGTTAAAGCAATGTGTTAAAGTAATCTATTATGTTCTCTTGATGTCTGTTAAATTCTAATTGTTCAAAAACAGCTGAATTTTTATTAAGAGCTATGGGTTATTTAAATACGTGCTTTTTTCAAAAATTTGAATAATCACCTTGTAACAATGATCAAATTTGGTCTATGTTATGTCATGATTTTAAGAAATCTTATTTCAACCAGATATTTTGGATTTTGAGACTTCTTGGCATTCTTGACAGGCATTCAAAAAATCAAAGTTTCAAACAATCTGGTCTCTAAAATTTCCAGTAAATCCTGGACTTTGGTTTTTCCAGTTTGGGCCCAACTGAAAAAATCGAAGGACCTATGTCTCTCATCTTATAGAGACACCAACTAATCAGTCTATTTGGATTATATTAGAAGGACTGTCAAGATGTGATGTGGTACCAGACTTTAAGTTTCTATAATGGAAAATGCTATTAATACAAATGTTTGAGAATTAAAAAGTCTAATGATCTTGTGGTACTAGACATGATAGTTATCTTAATGAGAAAGCCCCAGAGGCTTAAAGGGTTAAATACTTGTAAAATCCTACAGGTGCTTTCAAAAATACTGTGAAGTAAGCAAGTGCCTCTTGTTGGTTGATGAGTTTATAATTTTAAACATGGCGACTTAAAGTCTTTTGTCATCCACAGTTATATATGATCTGCTGCTCATAAAACTAAAGCGTTGTTGGTTCTGTGTTTAGCTGTCCTCCTATAGGTTCCTATGGACTTTTTCCAGCCACTTTTATTGTATTCAGTACTTTGGGATGGCTCTGTAAACAGATGAAGCCAATAATGTATTAACAGTACCAACTGAGAGAAAGTATGGTTAACTGAGGTTACTAAAAAGAAAAAGCAATTCAAATCAATTGGCAATCTACAAAAAGAGTTAAAGATTTTAAAAGCTATTATTAAAATTGCTATATTGGTCTATTATGCTATATTATATGTGTGTACATATTGTATGTCCACATGGGAAAATTTTATTAAGAGTTTTATTTTAAATGGCTTATAGATAAGATTGTCCATAAATTTAAGCTGCTAAAATCAATCAAAGATACATTTTAATTTGTGGGACCTGAATCTGTGTATCATATGTTTTAGACTTGTTGGTAGAAAGAAACTAAAAACATTTTAGATGGTTGTGCTTAAGTTTACTGGCTAAACAAACTACACCATGTTAGATATTTAAGAGGTGTTTTCAAATACATGATTCTTAAAATTTATAGAAGGCATTGGACCTTCTGGTAAATGTTTTCTTAAGTTGTTATCTAATGGTTGAAACGGTTTGCTAAGTATTCATGTGATATTGCTATTGTCAGCAAGCGATCTAGGACTTGCTCCCTCATTTCTCTATTCTAAGCCCAACTTGTTCTTTCATTTCTCTATTCTCTTCAAGGTAGGAAACTAATTCTATTATGAAGGAATCTGTAGGATGCACAATTTAATCTTTAGACCTTATAAAAGAGATGGCTAACATTTTTCTGCAATAGCATAGCCAAAATAAGAACTTAAGTAATAATCTCATAGCTAGATTCACTTCGCCATCAGCGAAGTATACAGTAAGTAGAAAAAACCTCCCTTTCAGACCAAAGGGAAAGAAAGTTTTCAAGTGAGAATATAATTTTCCTCATGGGCATTGTCTACCTTAGAAAAACTACTACAGAACATGCCTGTGACTATAGACTTGTAGTTCAGGCCACCGAAGATTAGAGATGGGAAACGGGCACTCCCTTGACTTGCATCCTCTGGTCTGCTTTAACACAAACCAGGAGGAAAGGAAAGCTCGGCATCAGAAGCAATGGGTGGCAGGCCTATTAATGGCTGATCTGTACAGTGATCTGCCCTCAAGGAGACCCAACAGGCCAGTCCACTGCAGTGGCTTTCAATGTGGTAAGCCTGGGCTTCAGCAGAAGTCAGCTTGTGAAGAGCCCTGGCAGCTCTGCCAAGAGTTGGATCACTGGAAATGGACCTGCCCTGGAGTCGAAGGATGCCCAGGTCAGAGCCACAGATCTTATTGGCTCTAAGCTGAAAAGCCCTTCACTCAGCCCAACTTCCAAAGTGACCACTGCAGCTGAGGGGATGGTCAAGTAGGGTCAGCAACATTGCAGGCAGAACTGTAAATTTCTTGTTAGAGATGCCACCTGCCTTTACCTGGCCAGCTCTCCTCCCAGGCCAGCCAAGTAATGAAAGTCAACAGAGTGCCTTCCCCTAGGAGGTTCACACCTCCCTTAGGATATACCCCATGTGAAGAGATAGATAGGTCTGGGCCTCTGAATTTACAAGGCCTAAAGCCCACCAGATTATTATCAAGGCGCTTCTGTCAGGTTCTATTTGCCTCTCAATCAGAAAACTTAATTGTAGCTTAGACAGCACCTTTCTTAGCTCCTCTAATAATGACTCTGTCCTTTGTTCTAGGCCCTGTCTAGTGCACTTGGGCCTCATTCCTTTGTAATCATAACCTCTACTCTACTACCAATGGCTCTACTCCCAACATGTGTGTACTGATGGTCCTCTTCCCCACTTAATGCTGTATAATTGTTCAAACCTGGTAAATGCCACTCTTAGGATCATTGGTTACTATCCTCACTCTGTCTTTTATGACCTTGTCTAAATATGAGCAGAGTCGGCAAACTTGGAAGGCTTCCATAGCCTTGGCAACTCATGACGACAGCTTAGGATGGTTACTGGCGCCATAAACTAGAGTGTCAATTTGTTGGGTCAACAACAGGAGCCACTGTGCACTTGCTCCTCATGTGGGATCTCTGTCCTTAATGTGCTGTACATTTTGATTTAATGCTATAACTAGTACTCAAACAGTATGTTTCACTTTGTGTTTCTATGTGGGTGCAAACTGTTGAAATCTTTATACTAAATTGATCTTCTGTATATAAAGAGAATTGAAAATGAATCTTGATGCAAATGGAAGGGGAGAGGGAGCGGGAGGGGGGAGGGTTGCGGGTGGGAGGGAAGTTATGGGGGGGGGGGAAGCCATTGTAATCCATAAGCTGTACACTGGAAATTTATATTCATTAAATAAAAGTTAAAAAAAAAAATAGCATCAGACTCCTAAATGTCAGTTCAGTATGCAAAGTGACTGGGTAAATACTTCAGAATTACTGGGAACAATACTTTTCAGTCATTTTTTTATTAATATGAAGTTAAAAATAAAGGAATTTTCAGGCATGCAAGATCTAAAAACTATACTTACCATATTGGAGAGTATGCTGCAGGATGGCCTACTGAGTTAAGATAAAGGAAGACATGGGACCCAGGGTACACACTCTCTGGCACAAAGAAATGTTGAGGATTTCCAACACGATCACTGCTCATCAGTTCTAGAGAGCACGAGTCTTGAGCAAAGGAGGTGAGGAGGTAGAAAGATTAATCAGAAAGGATTATCTATATGTTTTTTCTAAATTTGTTAGAAAGATAGAAAGAAATAAAGATTGATCCACTAATCTTTCATTCATTGGTTCACTCCCTAAATGTTTGTATCTTCTGATGCTGGGTCAGGATGAAGCCAGGAGCCCAGAATTCAAACTGAGTCTCCCAGAAGAATGGCAGGGACCCAGTGATTTGAGCCATCATCTATTGTCTGATACGATGTGCTTTAGCAGGAAGCTGGAATTGGAAGCAGAGCCAGAACTTGATCCAGGTGTTAGGGTTATAACAGAACCTGTCTCTATAAAACTCATACAGATGTTTAAGCTCTACTGTTTTAATATTAACTGTTGAACATGTGGGTGCAAACTGTTGAAATCTTTACTTAATATATGCTAAGCTGATCTTTTGTATATAAAGAGAATTGAAAATGAATCTTGATGTGAATGGAAGGGGAGAGGGAGGGGGAAAGGGGAGGGTTGTGAGTGGGGGGGAAGTTATGGAGGGGGGGAAGACATTGTAATCCATAAGCTGTACTTTGGAAATTTATATACATTAAATAAAGTTAAAAAAATTAAAAAATTAAAAATAAATAAAACAAAAAAAGAAAGAGATATGAAAAGATTAACTGTTGAATAAGGGTGGAGACTTGATCTAATGATGACATTTACTAACTGGGGCTGCTGGGCAGTCTTTGGATTATAGTAGGTGAGGGACATTCCCTCAGAGGGAAGTTCTTGCAAGAGGTTTGATTATTTTTGTTCCAATTTAGCTTTGGTTCTTTCTTCTCCTTAGCTCACGCGGAACTCTCACCCACCATGACCTGCCTCCATGAGACACTGGACTCTGGGGTCATCCAATCCTGTAACCTCTAACTGTAAGTTGAAATAAACATTTCTTTCTCAAAGAAGCTCCAAATAGATAGTTTAAAGTAACAAAAAGTGGACTAAAACACTGAAGCATTTTGAAATAGGATGTGGGCATCACAAGAAGCATCTTAACTGTGGTGTTAAATGTCTGTCTCTCTGTCAAAAAATGCAGAAGTAAATTTCAGATATATACTTGGTTATTTTGAAAAATATATATGGCTAACATTCATTAAATTGGTTGAAATCTTTTAGCTTAAAGTAGATACATAGAAAGCCAATGAAATATCATTTTAAAAGTAGACATAATCAACTCCAAAATAATTTATAGAAAGAATACACACAATCCTATTCTACTACTTTGTACAGTAGTGCATATATCTTAATGTAAACACTACTAGTTTAAACAAATTTTTTTTATATTTAGAGATGGGGGAATGCATTAGTTCCAGTTCAGTCAAAGAAATACAATCAGGAACACATATATTTATTCTCCTTAATATACAAAAATACATGTAACATTAATTACTGATGTGTATTAATATATATGAATAGAATATATTTGTTAATATAATATATATGTATGTTTTTTCATTGCTTAAGCAATTGGCTACATTGTATGGAGGCTATGGAGGCAAATCTGACATCTGTAGGGTGTGGGTAACAGGAAAGACAGGCTGGAACTCTTGTACAAGTGGAGGCTTCTACCCACAGGTAACATTTACTATTCAGGCAAACCTCAGCTCTGCTGTTAAGACCTTCAACTGATTTGAGTCAGGACATCCAAATTATCTAAGATGATCTCCTTTACTTGAAGTCACTGATTATGGACTTTAATCACAACTACACAATAATTTTCACAGCACTGGCTTAGGTTGGTGCTTGATTGAATAACCAAGGACTGTACCATAGGCAAGCTGACAAATGAAATTGACTATCTGAAGAAAAATACATGTTCAACTGCAGTGAAAAGTCCATAGATTATGACAGAAATAATTAATTTCAGAATACATAATTAAGCATATACAATATCCCATTCAACAATTAATGGTCTTAGATTATAACAGATAATTAAACTTCTGAGACCCGTAAGGTTTACTGGTTTTAAGGAAACATTTAAGATGGGAAACAATACAACAGGAATCACAATGACATGGAAGAAGAACTTGACTCTCTAGCTCACCTGTCAAATGGCTAAACCAGTCTGTCCATAGGAGGCATGTGATCCTGGGAGAATGGGTGTAGTATGAGAGGACCACATCATCTCTGGGAAGCCAGTGACTGAGTGTCCCATTAATACTTTTGTTCGTTTTGACTGGAAGCTTTCTCATTATTGCTTTAAGATTGCATTTATAGCTAAAGTTAACCATAGGATGATATATTACCTAAGACTGACCAGAAAATTCTTAGATATGCTTAGCACTGCATCTAGGATTTGGACTGGATTTATCTCTGGTGAATAAAATTTGCATATCTTTTTTATTCACCCTTTATATTTCTTTGACAAACTGTTTAAGGTATAGCCCTTTTTAAAATCATTTTTAGTTGTTTTCTTATTTTGTTTTTATGTATTCTGGATTCAAGTATTGCATCAAATAAATGATTTGCATATAATTTTGTGTTTTTTTTCCTAGCCATTGATTTGTTTTTCATTACATTACCAATATCTTAGGGATAACAAAATTTCTTATTTTGATGAAGTACAATTTACCAATTTGGTTTCTTAAAATGGATTGAAATTTGATATTGTGTCTAGGAAAGCTATGCCTAATCCAAATCACATTTCTTCTGTGGTTTTCAATACATTATGTAATTTTAAGGTCTATAATCCAGTTTAAATTAATTTTTGTATATCATCTGAGGAATGAATTAAAATTCATGTTTTGCCTTTGAATGTCTCTGTTCCAGCACCATTTATTTTTTTTAAAATAAAACTCTCCATTCTTCATTTAATTGCCTTTGAATCTCCATAATTAATTTTTACATATGAATCTATTTCTGTTCCACCAATCTATTTTTATAACTAGAATTTAATAACACACATCCTATTTAATGTAGATTTTTAATTAATCTTGAAATGAGGTAGTATAAACTCTCTAGCTTTTCTCTTTTTCCAAGTTTCTTTGACTATTCTACATTTTTATAATATAACATTCTGAATATTAGGATCTGATTGTTAGTTGCCACAAGATAATGACATCCTTTGTATGAAACTTGAAGGTCAAATTGAGGACACAACATATTAACAATATTGATTATTACATAATGAAGCTTTACCTACTCTTATAATTCACATTACAACCTAACAGCATGAGCAAAAGCACTATTTTACTGAGGGAGTTGAAAGAATAATGCATTCATAGTTTGCAATGTTAAATGTAACTATTCTGGTAAGACATTTATCCTTCTGGCATATTTATGCTAAAGATTTTCTTGGAATTTATGATAAAATACACAAAACAAATATATTAGAGAAGTTCTACATATTTCATTTTGCTTTAAGATGCCATACTAAATAAAAATATAGGCATAAGCTCTGGCAGCAGGCCACCTGTGTTTGAACCTTTAGTCTATCCCTTAAGTTCTTAGTGTGCTTCTCAGTGACTCAGTTCTGCAGATCTGTCTGTTACTGTTCTTAAATGGCTCTCCTTCAAGCTTGGCAGTAGTACTCAAGTGTGCTTTATTGTGGTAATGAAATACTTTGCAAAGGTGGAAAAATTTCTGTGTTATTTGCCTGGAATTTTACCCCAATTGTAATCACTTTGAAAATATTGACAATTTGTAGTATGTAAAGTAATCAGAATCTATGGAGCTATGACCTATAAAAAATTTTACCTGATGATGCGTTTTTAAAACTTTTTTTCGCTAGTGACTGAGGTCCTTCTATACATTCTGCCTAAGGGAGGTTGTTATACTAAAAATAAATGTTCAATTTAAACTTACACTTTAGAAAAGTTGCATTTGAGAAAGCTAAGTTAAAAAAAGATCCTGCTGGGGAGAACCTCAGGGAATCCCTATTTTCTTCTGTCTGCATCAGTGCAGTGCAGAAATTTAGAACTGGGGGTACAGAGCCACTGAGTGAGAGCAGAGAAAGCAGCTTCCATTACTTTTGTAGCTAGGGGCCTGATACAAGGTATCACTGAGCTTGTGTTGTGGCTGATTTTATGTAGTTCCTACATTTAAAAAAAAAGTATTGTAATTTAATTTAATTTTAATTATACATATATATGTGATGCAGTGTATAACTCAGTATACAATTCAATGTGTGGGGATGAAATCAGGTTAATTAGCATTTCTACCTCTTAAATATTTTTGAAGAAAAGTTATTGATACTTAATAATTATGCATATTATAGGGCACAGTGTGACATTTCAATGCACATTCTGTATACCGATCACATCAGGGTAATTGACATTTCCCTCTCCTTTATGATTGGTGCCTTTGTAATAACTCTTGTCTTTTGGAAACATTCTATAAGTGACACAAACACTGTCCTGGACCCTGTAATATTTGATGGGGACCCTAAAATTGTTCAGTTTTGATTTATATCTACTATGCTCTAAGCCCTGCATTTGTGCTCAACCTAGAATTCATGAGAGACTGCTTGATTCCAGACTTCCTGAAGCTGAACTTGTGTGAATTTTCCTCAGTGAAAAACTTACACATATATGAGCACATTTCAAAAAGGACATGGAAAATTAAACACAAATTTGTCTTGGTACATTTTAAACAATCTGTACACATTTTATAATAAATATTTTCCATGAATGTTTTAACAATTCCTTATGTTATCATGATCTGCTGCTTAACAAAGTACTATAAGCTGGATGGGTTGAACAGCATCAGGCAGTTATTTCTAACAGCTATGGATCCTGGGAAGTACAAGATCAAGATGCTCTCTGGTTCACCTCCTGCCTTATTGACAAGAATCTATTACTTTCATGACCTCATCTAACTCTAATTACCTCCCAAAATTACAGTCTTCGAATATCTGGGGTCTAAGGCTTTGATATATGAACTTTATGGGGGCTAGGGACAGGGAAACAATTCAGTTCATATCAAAACTTTAGGACATAATTATAGTAAAGAGTCAAGGCTAGATTTGCCATGTCCAGTTATGTACCTGACAGTGGCAGGCAGGCTGGCTGTTTTAGTTCCCTTCCTCTGCCTCAGGCCTACAAATCATCTACTTTACTCAATTTGAAGAAGAAAATGTACTCTCTGTGTGGGTTAGCACTCTGATATGTGACAATGTGCACACAATAGCAGATGAATGTCATTTCAGTGCATTTAAGGTATTTAAATGGTTTAGATATATTTGCACCTCCAAAATTCATATACTGAAAAGTGATCTCCAATGTGATAATGTTGAAAGGTAGGGCCTTTGGGAGATGGTTAGCTTATGATGGTGGAGGATACTTTATGAATGGGATTTGTGTCCTTATAAAAGAAGCCCCCAAAACCCGTTACCCCATCTGCTGTGTGAGGACACAGCCAAGAAGATGTGATACATTATGAACAAGGAAGAAGACGCTCACTGAGCACTTAATCTGCAAGCACCTTGAGCCTGGACTTCCCAACCTCCAGAATTATGAAAAATAAATTTTTGTTGTTTATAAGCTACTCAGTATATGGCATTTTTATAGCAGCCTTAACAAAGATCCAAAGATGATATCATGAATAATAAAACAAAAAATATGCTAGAAGCCATAACAGCAAATTATGAACTGAACGTCTACTATTCTTTTCTATGAAAAGATTTATTTATTTTTTGAAAGGTTATGGATGTGGGGGACAGAGTTGAGAGATCTTCCATCTACTGGTTCTTTCTTCAAATGGCTGCAATGGGGCAGGTCAAACCCAGGAGCTTGGCACACCATCTGGGTCCCCCACGTAGGTGGTATGGGCCTTAGCACTTTGGCCATTTTCCACTTTCTTTCTAGGCACATTAGCAGGGAGCTAGACTGGAAGTGGATCAGTCATATTGTACTCCTATGATAGGAATATCATCATCCCAGATAGCAGCTTAGCCTGGTGTAACATGGCACTGGCTCCTCCACCATCTTTAACAGTGATTGTTGACTGTTTATTAGCTTTTCTGCCTACTTAATCTCTACTGTTCCATAATTTATTAGAAAAGGACATAAAGAATAGTTTCTAATAAAGGGAACTGCAAGAAATGTCCATCAGTGTCAAAGAACAAGGTCTCTGGTATTGTACTCCTGGAACTGAGAATGGATTATCATCCAAAATGCAGAGATGTTTTACTTATAGCTATAAAACTTCTCTTGACTCCAAACACCAAAAGTTGCGAAGCTTCAAGCAGGATCTTATCCCTGTTGGAGTGAGTTCCTTTATGTTCTCAATTACATATTTAGGAGAGAGATTAGCTGGAATAGAAAGGAGGGGTGAGGGAGAGAAAGAGGCTTTCATCCATTAGTTCACTCATCAAAGGCCTGCAGTGGCCAGAGCTGGGCCAGTCTGAAGTTGGGAGCCCAGAACTCAATCCAGGACTCTCTTTTGTGGGTGGCAAAGCCCTGCTACTTGAGCCATCAAACAGATGCTGCCTCCGGGGTCTGAATTAGCAGGAATTGGGAGTCAGGGGATCGATCTAGATTATCCAGCCCAGGTACTCTGGTATGGATGTGGGTGTCTTCACCAGCGTCTTAAACTTTACTGTAAATGCCTGTCCCTGCTTTTCATTTCTTACTAGAATTTATTAGTTTCTAAATACTAGCTATGCCTTTGCCCCATTCTGTTGTTTCTTGGTTTGAAAATTTCTTTGTTTATAAACTAGTGGGCCTTGTTTCTTTGATCTATTCTGTTTCATTTCATGGTCACATTATATAGCATAGTGATCCGAACATAGATTAAAAATGTCTCAGTATGATTCCAGCCCTTACTACTTAACCAGTGTCTAGTTTTCTTTTTATTTTGAAACAAAGGTGCTTAAAAGTACCTCACAGTGGTGTTTTGGAGATAAAACGAGCTATTACATGGGAAATGATCAGAATAGTTCCTGGCATGAAGTGAACACTTCATAAGCATCAGCTATTATTGTTACTGATAATATTACTTGGCCCTCTATAAAAATGTTATGGCACCCTCCTGAGGGTATCTTTCTCCTGGGATTTTTTTCTTACTTCTCCTGCAAAGGCACAGATAAAAACTCTTCCCAATAATTCCAATAATTTTCTTTAATATAATGTGCGTTTGTATGTATTTGATAAATTTGTACCAGTAGGGTCAAGGGCCAAACATTTCATTCCTTTGCATTTTGCTTTGGAACAATGAGATGAGTTCACAGTCATGTGTCTGGTGTTCTGCAAGCATTAGCTCATTTAACCATCACAGTAAATATCTGGTTAACATCACTGTGATCATTTTACAGATGAATGTGTTAAGGAGGCCTCTTCTAAATCACACACCTAGTCGGTATGAATCTCAGTAGCCAAAGCTGTTCATACTTTCATTTGTTTATTTATTTATTTATCTGGGGGGAGGGGATGGTACTGCAGAAATAGAAATACAGAGAAAGCTCTTGTCTTCTGGTCATCCCTCAAATGCCCACAATAAATGAGTCTCGGCCACAAACTCAATTCAAGTCTCCCATGTGAGTGACGGGGACCAACTCTTTGAGGTATCACCAGTTCCTTCCCAGGGTATGCATCAGTGGAAGTTGAAATTGGGAGCAGGATCAAGATTCTAACCCAGGATGTGCGCTTTCTAACCAGAGTCTTAAGCAACAAGCCAAATAAGCACTACCAAATCTGTTCTTTTCTGAATTGTTTTGCCATTAAAATTGTGTGCTAACATTATTGATTACATAATCACATTTGGTAGCTGTTAGAGTAAATAACAAACTAATCAAATATATCTTAGAAGAAATTTGATTTTGCATTGTTTCAATCTTTGCAGCACCAAGAATGTTACACAGAGATAAGATTTTCATAAATATAAATTTGATGAATCCTTATATAGGCTTTTTTATGTGCTGGGAGTTGAAAGTAAATAAAATACAATCTTACTTCCTGAATTTAAAATGTATTATAAACATTAAATATATCCACTGGTACAAGGAACTAAATCTCTTAAGAAAAGCATAATCATTGCAAAAAGAAAAAAAAGCAATTAGTTTAGGGCTCAGAATATGCCAACTCTTTTAACCAGTATTTAAAATTTTACACTTTAGAGGCCGGCGCTGTGGCACAGTGGGTTAAATCCCTGGCCTGAAGCGCCGGCATCCCATATGGGCGCCAGTTCAAGACCTGGCTGCTCCACTTCCGATCCAGCTCACTGCTATGGCCTGGGATAGCAGTAGAAGATGACCCAAGTCCTTGGGCCCCTGTGCCCGCATGGGAGACCTGGAAGAAGCTCCTGGCTTCTGGCTTCAGGTTGATGCAGTTCTGGCTGTTTTAGCCAGTTAGAGAGTGAACCAGCGGATGGAAGATCCCTCTCTCTCTCTGCCTCTCCTCTCTCTGTGTAACTCTTTCAAATAAATAAATAAAATCTTTAAAAAAAAATTACACTTTAAGCTTCCTACCTAGCCCTATGATATGGACATTAGTGAATCTAGTTTGTTGAATAGATTATTGTTAAAGGAGAGATTTTAGGCATACAGTGAGGTGACATAGCAAAAATAATTCAATCATGCATTTGTCTACTAATTTTCACAGTTTGACTTCCTTTATATCTGTTTACTATATATGCACAGCATAGCAAAGATCACACATGTGAAATATTTATTGAAATTCTAAAGTTACAGAAACAGTTATGATTCTAATTATCTCTGGTTTCATAGATTAACAAATTGTAAAATTAACTTATCAAAAATGTGTCATAAAGGCAGTCAGCAGCCCTTGTTGATTTCATTATTAAATTTTATTCGTAGCTTCAAATAAGATGGATTATTTGCTAGTATCAGTGGCTTAAATCATTGAATACTGCAGTTTATATTTAGAAAAATATACCGAAAGACTAGAATCCATCTACAACAAAGAAAAAATTATTCAAAACATTTGTGGAAAATTGAATAAAAGATAAGTTTATTTTGGTACCAACATTTTGAAATCATATACCTCTTTTTTTTTGTAATAAGCATTTGCAATGAATATTTTGAAGTACTCTCATAATAATGTTTATAAATATTTGTAAATAGAAGTTTTTGCAAAGAATCGAGTAACTCTTTCAGAATATATGACTTCAAATCGCAAAACAGAATACAAGCAAAGACTACAAAGTTACCTAGTGCAGCACTTTAATTTAAACAATGGGAAAACTTGGGTTCTGTGAAATTATTTATTTAGAATTTTATAATTACAAAGTCAGTAATGGTTGATTTGGAAATTAAGGGCAGGCCTTCTAATTTATTGTAGCGTTATCTTTCCATTACTCCTTTTTTAAAAAATATTTTTATAAAGAGTTTATTTATTAATTTGAAAGGTAGAGTTACGGGGGGGGGGGGGGGACAAAGGTCTTCCATCTGCTAGTTCACTCCTCAGATGGCCACAATGGCAGGAGCTGAACTGATCTAAAGCCTGGAGCAGGAGCTTATTCCGGATCTCCCATGTAGATGCAGGGGTCCAAACACTTGGGCCAACTTCTAATCCTTTCCCAGGCAATAGCAGAAAGCTTGATTGGAAGAGGAGCAGCCGGAACATGAACTGGCACTCATATGGGATGCTGGCGCTGCAGGCAGAAGTTTAGCCTACAGCACCACAATGCTGGCCCCCTAAAAAATTATTTTCAATTAACAAATAATAATTATGTATATTTATAGATATATTGTAGAAAGATTCATTAAAACTAATTATTTTGTATATCACCGCAACACATTTATTCTTTATGGTGAGGACTTATATATAGTATTTTAGCAGTTTGAAAACACACAAAGTTATTATTTGTGATCACTGTGCAGTGTTATGACTTCATTTTGAATTAGAGAGTATTAAAAACAACAAGGTATATAGTAGTGATACATACATCAGTTATGAGTATTTCCATTCTAATTTGTACTGTATCCTTTTCATTGATGACTTTCTCTTCTCTATTTTTATGTATTCTTAATAAAACACTCCTTAAATGTCATATTTCATTAAATGATTTATTCTTTATGGGTATTAAAATTTTCATTTAAAAATCCTGTCATACTTTGTGATAAGTTTTATTTCACGTTGTAAAAATCAACCTGCATGGTGTGGAATAAAACCTAATTCCATTTCTTAAGTGAAAAGTGTATATGAATTGAAACACATTGTTCCATTTTCCCAACTTATATGAAACAGAAGTTTAGAGAAATACCCATAAATATATTTCTCTGTGAATACTGATAGATGGCTGCAGCTTGGTCCTTTTGCAAATATGCACTGGTACATTTTGTATATTTGTATATTTGTCCAAATACAAATAGCAGCTTTTTCCTGATAATACCACTTAAATTTCTCAACATGATTGTTAAAAGATTCTTGTTTCCTGGAATAATTCTTGAATATATATGTACATTTTAGAAGCTGTTAAAATGAATATAAATTAGAACATCTAAAGAGAATGAATTATGTAAAACAGTTCATTAAATGTACTTTCTTTAGGGTTTAGGGAAAGATAGAGCGTTTTCCTAGGGCTCCTATCTATCCTAGGATTGCAGTTGTGTTCTTTTAGAGAACTGAAGTCTGTTTCTGTTGAAAAGCCAGGTGTGGGTAATTATAATAACTGGTATCACAGATTTATTTTTAATTATTTATGAAAGTGATCTAAACAATGGAATCCCCAAATGAAAATACACAATGATGTTCTAGAAACCATCTGTGATTATTTCTAGCACCAATGCTATGCCAATTTTGCTTTTATTGTTAACTCAGGAAGATACCAATTTGATGCAATATATGTTTTTCAAGATATATTTTTCCAGCAGGTTATTCAGCATCTAAGATACAAAACATTTTAAATAATCAGTGTTGTTCCATGTTACTTTACTGGGAAACAAAAGAAATGGAGATTGTGAAAGAGGGTTGACATGAACTCCCTCAATATAATTCAGGAATAAATTTATAGGTCAGAATTTAACCTTCACATCAATGCTGAAATTGGGGAAATGTAGAAAAATAATGCCTCAAAGTCTAAATAGTCAATAAGATATGTGTTGCTGGTAAGTACTTTTCTTTGTAGGCAGAGTTTCAAGTGGATCAGGTAATTCACATAGATCATTATCAACCAATGGGGTAATATCAATAGTCTTGTACAAGTCTAAAGCATGTCAATCAGGAATATACTTCAATAACTTTTTGGCATTGCATTTTTTTCATTTTACAAGAGCAAATCCTAGTTTTGGGATATAAAAGGACAGAAATGCACACAGAATAAAATAAAAATAAATGAACAATAATGAGTCCGTTACTAAGTAAGCTAATCTTAATAGTTTGGTGTGTATTTTAGTGCTAGTGCTGTGGTGCATAGGGTTAAAGCTCCAGCCTGCGGTGCCAGCATCCCATATGGGTGCCAGTTAGAGTCTCGGCTGCTCCACTTCCAATCCAGGTCTCTGCTAATGTGCCTGGGAAAGCAATGGAGGATGGCCCAAGTCCTTGGGCCCCTTCATGCAAGTCAAGAAGAAGCTCTTGGTTCCTGGCTTTGGATTGGCTCAGCTCTGGCTGTTGAGTCAGTTTGGGGAATGAACCATCAGATGGAAAACCTCTCCATCTCTACCTCTCTCTGTAACTCTTTCAAATAAAGTAAGTCTTTAAAAAATAGTTTGGTGTGTACTTTTCTACTTTTCTGGTGCAAACGTATATGTATAATTTCATTTATGTTATTTTTTAAAGTAATCACATGCTGTTACACAAACTGTTTTGCAAACTGGTTACTGTTAACCTTATAATGAACAAATGTCCACATTATCCTCAATGCTTTCACGTAGACTTAAATTATTGAATTGTTTTCTCAAAGAAAGGTGTAGCATAATTCATTCATCATTTATTGGTTATTGGTAGTTTGCCAGCATGAAAACAAAGTGCTTTCAAGGACATACATTTGCATGAAAACTTTTTTACGATGTAGGATATCTTTTGGAAGGATTTGTATGAGAGCAATAGGAATCAAAATGTTTTGGTTATTTTTCTTTCAGCTATATTTTTTACTAGTAAGTTCTCCTGAGGAAAGCTTACATCTACTTGCAGTTCCTGCAGATCTAAGTGATTGTTCTCTTTTAGGAGTATCCTTTGTTCATCCTTCATACATAAAATTATGTGTATGTTTATTTCATTAATTGCACTTAAGTTCATGTAAAGTTTAATGAGCTTGGTGCCACAGGGGAGACAACAACACAGAGAAACCAGGACATCTAACACCAGAAGAAGGGAATGACTTTTTTATAGGAAATGTGTTTCTGCTAGACGGTTCTAAGTAGAGGTTAGGGAAGAGAAATAGAATGGGGGCTGACTGAAGGCTGTAAAGGAATAGGGGTCAAGACTGAGGTTGTGGTAAAGCCTTTGACGGCAGCGCCTGCGTTCCATATGGGTGCTGGTTGGAGTCCTGGATGCTCCACTTACTATCCAGCTCCCTGATTATGGCCTGGGAAAAGCAGCAGAAAGAAGCCCAAGTGCTTGGGCCCCTGGACCCATGTGTGAAACCCAAATAAAGCTATTGACTCCTATCTGTGGCCTGGCCCAGCCATGGCCATTGTGGTCATCTGGGGAGCAAACCAGTGGGTGGAAGATTTCTCTCTCTCCCTCTCTCTCTGACATTTTCACTCTGTAGAGTAGTTTGATGATGACCTCATCAACAGATTGCATATAAGCTCATTTAAAAATATACAAGTAAACAGAAAGTAAAATAGGAAGAGAAAGTACTTTTATAATTTTTGTTTTCTGCAATTATATATTGTTATAATAACTTGAAAAACAAAGGTTTTATACATAATTACAAATAATACATAATAAATAATATATAATAATAGTATATAATAAATATAACCACTGGTACAAAATAGAAATTTTCTAAAGTATTAGAAGGGTTATGTGCAAACATAAAAATAAACAGAAAATAGAATGAAACAACAATCTATAAAAATAATAATTATAATGTTGAACAATAAAATTAACACCAAATATATCTATTTACCAGTATGTCACTAAGACTTTCCCATTTTAAAAGTAGATTTTCATACTATATCATCATAACCTAACCTATGCTCCAGAAATATATCTCTAAAATACGGTATAATTGTTTAAAAAATAAAACTTTGGCAAAGAATATGTGAGTGATAAAAGTATTTAGAGTGGTCACTTGTTAATGTAAAACCAGGAATATTCTGCTCAAAACTTTAGATAAAAAGACAGGGCATTTTCTAATACCAAAAAGTTTTATTCACAATGAAGCATGGCAATTATGATTTTTTGTTCACTGTATTATAAAATAATAAGAACACTGACAAAAAAAGAGTAAAGTGTGCTTATAGAAAAATAATTTATGTAAATGTTATCTTCAAGAAAAAAAGTCAAATTAAAAGACTACAGTTAATGACGTGGATGTGAGTGCTCTGTTCCAAAGCCTGTATCTGAGGGTCTGTGTTGTGGTGTAATGGATTGAGCTGCTGCCTGAGAGAACTCCATTCCATGTTAGAGCACTGGTTCACAGCAGGGCTACCTGTTTCCAATACAACTCCCTGTTAATGTGTCTTGGAAAGCAGCAGAGTATGACCCAAGGACTTGGGCCTTTGCCACTCATGTGGGAGACCAGGATGCCGTTCCCAGCTCATGGCTGTTTTGGTCATTTGGAGTCAACCATTGGATGAAAGTCTCTCTCTGTCTCTGTCTCTGTCTCTCTCTCTCTCCCTCTCTCTGTTGCTCTGCCTTTCACATAAATAAATAAATAAATATTCAAAAATTGTACATGGTTATTTATCTGGTGAAGCCAATAAAGCCTTCCAAAGATGTGTCCAAGTCCTAATTCATAAAATTTATGCATATTTTTGGAAAAGGTATATTTATATATGTGTTTATTAAGCAGTTTGAGATAAGAAAATTACTGTGAGTTATATCGAATGAGCCCTAAATTTTATCTCAAGTATATTTATAAGAGATATGGAGGGAGGTTATACATACAGAGAGAGGATGAAGGAAAGGCAGCACAGGATTGAGGTGATGCAGCCACATACAAAGAACACCTATAAGTGCCGGCAGTTCCCCAAAATTAGAAAAGGTAAGGAAATTATTTTTGTCTCAACTCCTCTGAAGACAATGAAGTCCTGCCAACATATTCAGTTTTGGATTCTTGACTTCCAGAACCCCTAGATTTTGTTTTTCTTATGCTACCAAGTTTGTGGTAATTCGTTACACACATTGTTGTAGACAACTAATATACTGTATAAGAAAATAGAAAACATATTGTTTACTAGGGTTTAAGAAATAAATACATAATATAATTATTGTATTTTTCTCACTCTAAAATTCTATCACTTATAAGAAGTATTATTTTTGTACTATTAGAACAATAAATATACTGACATTACAAATGTAATATATCTTTGCTTGATAGACACATGCTAATTTTAGACTTTTGCATACAAAGTCTTAAGTTTCAGAATACAGTTTAAATTCTCTAAGGTAATAATTATAATACTATATATTATTTTATAGAACATAACATAAAATGGCATATTAAAATATATATAATATTATAATTATATATACACCTTCATAGTGTAAAGACTTTTTTTTCCATTCCCCATTTTTCTTCAAAATAGTCTGCCCCTGTGATACTGATTTCACACAGGAAATATGCCAGGTACAGTTACTAAGCTTGGGCCATCAAACAGAGATGAAGCACAACAGATCAAGTTCAATCTTTGCAGGAGTGGGAAGATCTATTGATTTCTTGACCCACTAAGCAGAAAGCTCGTAGTCCTAGACCTGGGCTCCCTCACAGTCTTTCCTTGTTCAGACAGCAAAATATTTGTATCCCTGATATTGATCATCAGAGTTCTATAAACTTATTTTTTCTTGGTCATTCTTGGTAGACATTGATTATCATTATTGATCTGTTATTGTGTTCAAAGATTTTTTTTATTTTTATTGGTATGTTGCTCTTCTTTCAATATTGCTGATATTTTTCTCTTACCTTAATTGCTTACTCTGCCTACATTGAGTTTATTTTTCCCATTTGTCTTCCAGTTTCCTAAAATGGATTTTGTATTACTTTTTATTTTTCTTGCCCTGTAAAAACCTTTAATGCAATGCATTTTTTTCCTAAGCACTATTTTCTATATCTCCAAGTTGTGGTGTGTTGTACTAATCATTAAATTTGGAATAATTCTAATTGTTCTGAGACTTTATATGTTTTGGTCTGTAATGGACACACAGTGACACAGGGAGGGGCAGTAGAAAGACTCTTGAGTACTTGAAATCAGCAGAGGCTCAACACCTCATAGTCATTGGTAAACTAAGAAATTAAATGGTTAGTCTGAACTCAATGCCTATTTTTTGAGCCACTACAAAATAAAGACTTTTGCATTTGTTTAAATTTCAAATTCAGAAGTTTCATAGCTAATGTTTATTTGTTTATCATTGTTCAATACTCCTGTCCTGTTACTGATTAGTCCTTTCAATTAGAAAATTTTAATGTTAGCTTAAAACATCCTTCTATTCTATTCTAAATCTCTTTATAACTTCTAAAAGTCATCAGAATATAGTTTCAATCTTTGAATTCATTCCCATATTAATCTTTAAACCAATATTTCTATTTCTGTTACTGATTTCTAGTTAGCATATCTTCAGGGGAATCAAATACTACTTAGAATTTTTAAAAAAGAGATTTATATATGCTTAGAATTATAGCTGGATACATTACAAAAGAGGATATTTTAGCAAAAGGCTAATGTAAAATGGATTATGAGTAAAGAAGCCTAGATAATAAATTATATAAGCATATTATTTAATTCCCATTGCAATATCAAAAGATGGCCATGCTGGGCACATAGCAACACCAAAGACTATTAAATGAGTATGATCAGCTCCAATTGGAGACTATATATCTGGATCTAGTGTCCTGGGGCCAGTGTTAAATTTTTAAATCTTAATTAAAACTAAATCACCATTAGATTCTCTCCTCAATATCCTCTATGCCTCTCTTCCTTGTTCTCCACTTTCTCTGTCTTTGCTAATTCTATTTTTTCTTTATCAACATATCCTTCTCTAAACCATGGAGAAAGTTCTTTCATGTACTCTGCTATGGTTTAGTTTCACACTGGTCATTTTGTTCTAACTTTAAATATTATCGTTTTTAAAGATTTAGTTATTATTTGGAAAGCAAAATGATAGAGAGAGAGGGGAAGAGACATAAAGAGATGTTTTCTACCTACTGGTTCATTCCTCAAATGGTTTCAATGACCAGGGCTGGTCCAGGCTGAAGCCAGGAACCTGGAATACCATACAAGTCTCCTTTGTGGGTGGCAGGGACCAAGTAGTTGGTCAATCTTATACTGCTTTCCCATATGCATTAACTGGGAGCTGGATAGGAAGCAAAGTAGCTGGGACCTGACCTGGCACTTCAATATGCAATGTTGGCATTGCAAGTGGAAGCATGACCCCCTGCACCACAACTGCCCCAGCAGTTATCATAAAGCTCTATCTGACCATCTGTCCTCAGAAGAGAGTATAATACAGAAAATATTTTCCTATCTTTTATTTGTTTCTAAAGATATTTTCCTACTTCTTTTGAAAAAAATTAAAAGTAATTCTGAATCCAGGTGGGACCTGCGCTGTGGCAAATTGGGTAATGCTACAGCCTGCAGTGCCGGCATCCTATATGGGTGCTGGTTCTGGTCCCGGCTGCTCCTCTTCTGATCCAGCTCTCTCCTGTGGCCTGGGAAAGCAGTAGAAGATGGCCCAAGTCCTTGGGCCGCTATACCCACATGGGAGACCCAGAAGAAGCTCCTGGTTCCTGGCTTCAGTTCAGCACAGCTCTGGCCTTTGCAGCCATCTAGGGAGTGAACCAGTGGATGGAAGACCTCTCTCTCTGTCTCTGTCTCTCTCTGTCTCTGTCTCTCTCTATCTTTCCCTCTGCCTCTCTCTAACTTGACTTTTCAAAAAAAATTATAAATCTCAAAAAAAATTCTGAATCTTTGGGTGAGGAACATAGAATGAATCAATGATACTAGTCTTACTGGTCAGTAAGACATGATGACCATGCAGAGTGTTTTGAATTCTAATGTTAGTTGAATTTCATTTTTTCCAATGAAGAAAACATATGTGTGTCCACTGTTTTTGTTGTTGTTGTTGTTGTTTTTTTGAGGGGCAATGGGAGATTAGGTATGTATTCTTTGATGGTGAAAATAATTTGGTAAAGTAAATATAAACAGTTATTTGTATTTCTTCATTTGCTCTAGTCTCCCAAAAGCTATTTTAAGAAAAGATTTATTTTACTCATTTGAAAAGCAGAATTGCAGAGAGAGGTGGACACGTGTACCTATGTGCACACGCACGTGCACGTGTACACACACACACAGATCTGTCTACTGATTCACTCTCCAAATGGCCACAGTTGCCAGGGTTTGGCCAGGCCAAAGCCAGGAATCTGGATCTCCATCCAGGTCTCCCACCTTGATAGATGAGACCCAAGTACCTGGGCTATCTTCCATTGCCTTCCCAGGCACATTAGCAGTGAGTTAGATCAGAAATGAATCATCCCAGACAAGAATCAGCATTCATATAGGATGCTGGTGTCGAGGCTGGTGGCTTAACCTGCTATACCACAACAACAGCTCTCCCTCCCTCCCACTCCTTTTGTTTAAATTTTCATTGTTCTTGTTCCAACATTAATTATTATATTTTTAAAAGATTTACTTGGTATTTGAAAAGCAGAATGAAAGAGAGAGGGGGAAGAGACATAGAGAGATGTCTCTAAAATCAAATTTATTTTTAAAAATGAGGAAAATTTCTTATGGAGAGTTTTTTCCTTTTATTTTTTATGAGGGTTTGTTTCATTTATTTGAAAGAGTTACAGAGAGGGACACAACACACATACACACACAGAGAGAGAGAGAGAGAGAGGCAGAGAAAGAAAGAGAGAGATCTTCCATCCACTGATTCACTCCCAAAAGTGAGGCAGGCAATAGCTGTACCTGGGCCAGGCTGAAGCCAGGAGCCTGGAACTTTATCCAGGTCTCCCACGTAGGTGGAAGGTACTCAAGTACTGTGCCATCCTCTGCTGGTCTCCTGGGAACAATAGCAGGGGGCACAGCAGCCAGGACTTGAATCAGAGCTCTGACATGAGATGCAGTCGCCACAAGAGGAGGCTTAACCCACTCTTCGCAACTCTGGGTCTGTTTTTAATTTTCTAAAATTACGATGCTAGTATTTTATCCTGTGTTCTTATCCAACAAATTCAAGTTTCTTCATCACACTAGCTTAGAAATATGTGTATGGACACTTTTGTTACATTAATATTCTTATTCCTTACTCCTGTTTCTTGTGGGAAGCATCAATTGTTTAGAATAAATTTCATGATTATTGAGACAATGTTATTAGTATGCTTTCTCTGCTCTTTTAGATCCAAAATTATACCTTTATTTCAGAGATAAATCAGTTAAAAGTGCCATTTTTCCCATCTTCCAGTATCACACCAAACACCATAGCCTAAGCATTTCAAGTTAAAGCTATACTTTTTTATTTTATTAATGTAACAAACTATATAGGAATAGTCCTCATCATAACCACTTGCCATATGAAGCTTAGATCTTTATCGCATTGCTTTTAGCATTAGTCTTTCAAAGCACTTCATATCTGCGTCATATAGCTTATGTATTTAATATAAATAGTTATCATACATATTTTCCTATACATTGTTTAGAAAGTATAGTATTAAGCACTCCCTAAATTTAGATAGTATTGTGCTGAATCAACTATAAAAGGAATAAGCCTCTTATAGTCTATCTGTAAAATATCTGCATGACATCAATTATGATATTTGGTTTTAAAATCTCTGTTCATATTCAATGATGGAATATGAGCTATGGCTGCAAAAATAGCCAGTATGACATGTGGGTGCAGATTCCTCATTTGTTCCTTGAAGACAGTGAATCATATTCTATTTCTTTCTCCTCTTCCCATTTCTCCTCCTCATTCTTAACTTTTTGACAGGATTTCATACACAATTTACAAAGGCAATATTATTATTAGTAGTATTATTATACTTACACTCAGAAAGAAGTCATCCTCATTGTATTTAATATACCTAGATTTGTCCTTAGGATCTGTCCTTTGATTTTGCAACACAGGAAGCAGATCCAAAACAAGTGATCTCTTTTTCTCCAGTGGCTTACCTGATCTGAAATTAGTGGTCATATGGAGCTATAGTATGATCTCCTCTGATGACTTCCTACCATGCCGAAAAACCCTATTATAATTATGGCTGTGGGTCATTTAGTATCTTTTTCATTTGGCCTCATTGATTTTTGAAGCTGCTTAAAGTAAAAGCTGAATATGGAATAATGCTTCAGTTTTTAAACTCTGTTCTAAGAATTTATCCATTTTAACGTTTTGGTTGTTCTCTCCGGTCAATGTTTGGGAAAAGAGAATTTAAATACTGTGTTCAAGTTGTCATTTTTCCTAGGAGTATAATTTATCTTATTTAGATGCTTTATCATCAAACACAAACATCTATTATTGGTCTGTGCCATATTAATACAGTGACGCTCCCTGGAGCTATTGAAGTTTATGGGACAATTTTATCTTGCTATAAATTGTCAAGAATACTGCGCTTTTCCTTGCTTCCAGGCTGTCACTGTGTCTCCAGATACCAGTCAATCTCCTCCTCCTAGCTCCTTGATCCTAATATGCTGAGGGATTAGAAACAGATATTAAATTAGTCTTTCTCAGGGTAAGTTTTATAAATACCCTTTCAGAATGGAGTATTTTATTTTACATAAACTTTATACATTTATTTCAGATATTGTTTAAATAATATGTATTTTTTGCTTGCTTTTCATACTTGTTATTTTGTGAGATTTTGACTTAGAACTAAGCCCTAGTTTAAATGTTATTTCACATTTCTTAATCGTAGTTCAGAGTGAGTAACCAAAGAAAGCTGTCTGAGATGTGTCTGTGACAAGTACTGAATTGGGGTCAACAAAATACTGGGGAAATTATCTCAACACTAACATGTCCAACATGAATGTCCAGACCAACAGAAATCAGTGAAGGATCTTGTACACATACCCAATTTGGTTTAACTAAATAATCTTATAATTAGTTATTATTATTGTCATTTAGAATATGGAGACACAAAGGTAAGTAAAACACACCCTTCTATGGCAAACAGCTCAACGTGTAATGCATGCTCAGAATTAGATATAGATGCAATGAAGTAAGTCCTATAGATGGCTATGGGGACACAGATAAGAAAGCAGTTAAATGCTGGGGAAGACAAGATAATCTTTGTTTTTGAACTTTAGCTAATGTCTAGAATTTCAGTGGAGAGAAAAGAGAAGATTCTGAAGGGCAATTCTGACTAGATTGGAAGGCAGAGCATCTAGCAGTGTATGGATAATAGGCAGATAAAAGACTGGATGCATGGGCTAGGTGTCCTTTGAGTTTTGTAGGAAAGATAAATTGTGTTTTAGAATGAGAACTGGATATATATTGAATATTAATTATATTAATAAAGTACTATGGGAAATAATGTCATAACATCCTTGATGAGAAAAAGTGACTTTATAAAATAAGTGTCAATAATTTGCAAACTTGGATTGTAACAACACAGAGGAATACTGAGAAGAGTAGCCTCAATATGGTCCTTTCTTCAAAGTCTAATAACAATCCTCAGAATTAAATTATTTAAATCTGAGTCATTAGCTTCCCAAAACCAGCTTCATATCTCAGCACAGAACTCATAGCACAAGGATGATGCTAGAATAAGGAAATCTTATCACAAAGGGTGATGCTAGAATGCCAGTATATTAAGTGAGCATGGTCTCTACCTTATACCTTAACACATTTGAAATTTTACTTTAGTCCCTGCAAGTTCTATGCTTTTAAAAACTTCATTTGTTTGCAATATGTGAAAGGATTCCATATATATTTTACCTTATTTCTCCCTAAAATTTTCATAACTATAATTTGAAGTGAAAACCATATCTGAATTTTCCATAGGCATTTTAAATTGAATGAATCTAATGCTCAATTTACTATGTTTCCCCAAATCCTACTGCTCCTTATCTGTTCCTTGTTGGTAGTATATACTAGTCTGTAAAAAATGGAAAATAATAATGCCCCAGAGATTTTTGGGAAAAAAGTTCTTCAGCTTTTGCATTGTTTCCTTGAAACAAATATTCATTCTTCTCTCCTCACTTTCTGCCTCTGCAGATCTTTTTAATCTTTCAAGATCCTTGTGTAAACTTTGTTACAGAGATATATTAACTACTAAAGCACATATTTCATGAACACTCTGTTTCTGTATATTTTTCATTTTCAAATTTAATATCCTCTGGTGAAAATTATATTCAGAAAACTAGATGTTTACCATTGAAAGTTTTCAATTATTTTGTGTACTGGTTTCTATAAATTCATTTTTGAAGTGATATTTACTATCAGTCTTGTATATTAAGTATTAATTAACAGAAAAGTAGAAAATATGATGAATAATGTTATTTGAAGATGACTTACATTGCCATTTTTTTAAAGATTTATTTATTTATTTATTTATTTGAAAAGTATAGTCATAGAGATATGGAGAGAGGTGAGATTTTCTTTTTAAAGATTTATTTATTTGAAAGACAGAGTTACAGAGAAAGATAGAGAAAGAGAGAGAGTGAGGTCTTCCATTCACTGGTTCACTCTCCAAGTGGCTGCAAAGGCCAGAGCTGGCCAGTCCGAAGCCAGGAGCCAGGAACTTCTTCCGGGTCTCTCACATGAGTGCAGAGGCCCAAGGATTTGCGCCATCCTCCACTGCTTTCCCAGTTGCATTAGCAGGGAGCTGGATTGGAAGGGGAGCAGCCAACACTCAAAACAGCACCCTTATTGGATGTTGGCACTGCAGATCAAGGCTTTAATCTGCTGTGCCACAGCACTTGTCTTGAGAGATGAGATTTTCAATCCAATGTTTCACTCCCCAAATGGCTTAGGAAAGTAGTGCATGATGACTCAAGTCCTGGAGAGTCTGCCACTCAGAGGAGACCTCAAGGAGTTGCTGACTGCTGACTTCAACTTTGGCAACTGTAACCATTTGGGAAATGAACAAGCAAATAGATCTCTCTTTCTCTCTCTCAGTCACTATGTCTTTCACATAAATAAATAAATATCCTTTTCAAAAAATGAAAACTTATTTTGCACATGACAAACAATATTGTCTTTGAAACATCTTAAGGATTTATTTATTTTTATTTGTTTGAAAGACAGAGTTGCACAGAGGAAAAAGGAGAAATAGAGATAGAGATCTTCCATCTCCTGGTTTACTTCCCAAATGGCCTCAACTGCCAGGGATGGCCCAGGCCAAAGCCAGGAGTCAGGAGCTTCTTTCAGGTTTCTCAAGTGGGTACAGGGGCCCAAGGACTTGGGTCATTCTCTGCTGCATTCCAAGACACATTATCAGGGAGTTGAATAGCAAATGTAGTAGCTTGGACTTGAGCTGGCAACCATATGGGATGCTGGACTGCAGCTTAACTCAATATGCCACAGCACTGGCCCCTGTGGTGCCATTCTGTAATTTAATATAATAGAAGATGAGAGTTTATAATTGCAAGACAAATATGTATCCATTTAAAAAACACATAAAATCAAAAATATTATTACATCTAATATAAACCATCCAGAAAAATATTATTTGATGTATTTACATGCATAATCATTACCAAAGAGTTGGAAAGTAATTAAGTCATGGTGAGGGCACTCCTGAGTTGGGTCAGTACCCTTGTAAAAGGGATCCCAGAGAGCTCTCTGTCTCTGTTTCTGCCCTGTAAACATAGAATGAGAAGTCTGCAATCTGTGACCTGGGAGAGGGCCCTCAGCAATGCTGGCAGCCTGCTCTGACTCTAGCTTTCAAAATTAGGAGAAAACAATTAGAAAACAGTTTCTTTTATTTGTAAGCCACCAAGTCTATGGTACTTTGTTATAACTGCCCAACTTAAGACACTTAAAATTTTAGCCATAATTTTAAAAAATTTTAATTAACTCAGGAAATGATATCTCTTCAACATTGTCTTGCCTTTCAGTAGCTATGTAAGGCTGTCAATTTATTATGTCATTTTCTCCTGCTGCTTAACACTTTTCATCATATGAAGCCTGAACATTTCTTAAAATATTTATTATTAGATACTTATTATCTGTTTGCTTGTTGTTTAAAAGAATCAGGGAGAAAAGATTTTCTGATATGTAGTTTCATCTCAACCTGATTATATGTGGGATGCCCAGGTATCTAGCTGAATGTTACTTCTGGATGTGTTTGAGAAGATGTTTCTTGGAGGTTAGCATTAGAATAGCCAGACAAAATAAAGTGGGTTGGATTTCCCTCCTCAACATGAGTGAGCCTAATCCAATTCATTAAGGGCCTGAATATAAAAAAAGAGATGGAGAGCAGGAGGATTCTTTAGCTCTCTGACTATGCTTGAGATGGCATGTCAATAGTGTTTTCGTTTTTTGTTTCTCAGACCTTCAGGTTTGGTCTGGTGTCTATAGTAGAGGATCTCTGATTCTCAAAACATATACCACTGGCTTTTCTGGTTCTCAGCCTTACAGAGAGCAGATTGAGAGACTTCTTAGCCTTCCTAATTGTGTGAGCCAATATCTTATAATAAATCTCTTTGTACAGGAAATACCTTTATCAACAGCTACTTCTATAACTATACCACTGTCGATGTATCTATAGGATCTCTTATTTATTCTGTTTCTCTGGAGAACTCTTACTAAAACAGAAATTTCATTTTGGCCAAGATATCTGATCCTTATCCTTTGTCCTTATGTAATTTCAAAGGGTCAGTTTCTGTAGGACTTTGTAGAAATAATAAAAAAAAAAAGTGTTGTTAACTGAGAACAGTTAGTAGTTAATTCTCAATGATCTTTATTTCAGTTACACTCATGCAATGTGTTTAATGATCTATTTATAATGCTGTACGAATTTTCTCTATTTAACAGTGTAATGAAATAATTCAGTAAGAAAAAAAAGCAATACCATAAAAGTTCAATTCTTGAATTAAAATTAAAAACTTTGTCTAATAAGTAATATTACTACCAGATATTTTATTAAAATATCCTGACCTATAAGTACCAACATTTTTATGTGTTTTAAGTAGTCAAAGCCTGTAATTTTACTATAATTGAGCTATCCATTGTTTAAATCTAGTTAAAAGTACAAGATATTATTAAGAAACAAAAAGAGAAATAAACTAGTAGTGATACTAAGTCATGTTAATATGTTCCAAATGGGTCCCTTTTTCCAAAAAATGTTAAAACTACTTTTGTCAAGCCACAAATTAACATCTCTCATAAAGAAAAAAAGTTTAAGTAAAAATATAATCAATTTATATTATAATAGTACTTATAATAAATAATCCATCCATTGAGGGCAAATATGAAAAGAGGACAGAAAATGACAATCAGTGCATATTAACAGAATAGGATTAATCTGAGCAAATTACCAATTGAATATACAAAGAAACAGGAAAAGTCTACGTATTCAAATTTAAACTGAAACCTAAGCATGATTTATTTTAATGAGATGGCACAAGAAAGAGGGAGAAAGGGAGAGAGAAAGAGGCAGAAATATAAGATGGAGAAGCAAAAATAAAAGAAATAGCTAGAAATAGTATAAGATATGATTTGGTATATTAATATCAGAACAAGGGAAACTCAAGGGCAAACACATTGAATAAAATGATAAATTTCTTGTTGATAAAGGGAAAGTATCAGAAGTTCATTAGTTTTTTTCTTTAATACTGACACAAGTCTTTAATACATTTAACATAGTTTTTGATGTAGGAAATAAGATTTGGGAAATTTCATTAACAATGCTTATATTATTAACACAATAATTTTGAACCTCGATCACAGAGAAAAATTTTCAACAATATCTTTAAAGTGCTGAAAGAAAAAAAAAAAAACTTTCGTTCAAAATACTGTATCCAGTGAATGATGTTGAGAAAATGAAAGCAAGGGCAGATGTTTGACCAGTGGGTAAATTGCCTCTTGGAGCACCTGTATCTCATATTGGAGTTCTTAGGTTCAAGTCCCTGCTCTGCTCCATTGCAGCTTTCTGTTAATGTATGCCCTAGGAGGTAGCAGGTAATGGCTGAATTAGTTGGGTTCCTGCAAGTCATACCAGAGATCCAGAGGAGTTCTTGGCTCCTGTCTTTGATCTGGCCCAACTAAGCCTTTGTAAGACATTTCAGGAATGAACCTGATGTTGAGAGATTTCTGTCTCTCTGTTTCTCTCCCTTATTTACTTACTTATCTATTTATGTATTTTTTAATGAATGAAGAGGGGTGAGGGTGGTGCTATGGCTAGTAGGCTAAGCCTCTGCCTGGGGCGCCAGCATCTCATATGTCCTGGCAGCTCTTCTGATCCAGTTCTCTACTTATGGCTTGAGAAAACAGTGGAGCATGGCCCAAATGTTTGGGTCCCTGCACCAGGGTGGAGAACAGGAAGAAGCTCCTGGCTCCTGGCTTTGGATGGGCTCAGCTCTGGCCTTTGCGGCCATTTGGGAAGCGAGCCAGCAAATGGAAGACTTTTCTATCTCTTCCTTTTTCTATCTCTAATCATTCCTCTCAAATAAATAAATAATTTTTTAACAAAGAAGAGTAATACCACTTCCTGGAGTAAATACAAGCTTTAAAACAAAGAATGAAGGCAAAAAATTGTTACGGTTTTCAACCACACTGAGAATGACAACCAAGACCATGCTGAGCAAAGAAAAAGTTTTATTTGGGCGAAAAACTGCCGGGAGCAGCCTCAGAGGGCGAGGCGCTCTGGGCTCATGTGTAGGCCTGGAGTTTTATAGAAAATTTGTGTCAAGGGAAGTGGCAGATGGGTGGGAGATGGGTTGGAGCAGCCAAACAAAAGGATGTGGGATAGGGACTGGAGTACCTGGAGAGGATACCACATACCATGAGAGAGGGAGTCCCTGTCACAGGGAGTCTATGGGCTGCCTGATTTATAGCTGGGGCAGTGATAAGGACCAGGAGGCACTGTTTTCCTGATTTGCAGCTGGGACAAATCATGGGAATGGTGAGGTTCTCCAGGAACATGGCACCTCTGTGCTTTGTTTCCTGATGCCAAGAAAGAGTGGGAAAGATGTCTGAGACCCATGAGATTCAGGACTCTCACAAATACAAAACCAAAAATTTAGATAAAAGAAAACAAAGAAAATGGTTTTCAGAAACTTACACTACATTTTTTATGCCTTCATCTCATGACAGACATATTGATTAATTCCATACCTTGCCATTTGTAAACAGTGCCGTAGTAAACATAGTGGAGCAGGTATCTCTTTGATGTGATTTCATGCATCTGGGGTATATACCCAGTAATTTGATTGCTGGGTCATATGGCAGTTGCAAATCTTTTCTTTAAAGAAATTCATACTCTTTTCCCTAGGGGCTGTATTAATTTACGTTCCCACCATGATATTTCAAGATATTTATACTAGACAAAATGAGGGTGGATGTATATGCAAAATTTTTGTACTACTTCACACAATTTCTGTGTTGTAAATTTAAAACTATTCTGAAATAAAAGTTAAAAAAACAGAAACTTGTACTATAAAAAAGTTTTAAAGGAAATTTATTACTAATAATATATGAAAATACTAGATGGAAACTTGCTGACTCAAAAAAGAATTACAAGATTTGATAACCATAGATATTATTTTGTGGGTTTATTAATTGATTTACTTATAATATTATGAACATTTAAAGCAAAATTTATAACATTGTTATGTATAGTATGTAGAACTAATACATATACTATAAAGAATGAAGGCAGGTAATGAATATGTGTAGTTGTAAAATTCATACATTTTAAAGGAAGTGGTACATTATTACCTCTCTGAGGGCAATAAGATAACTCTTTAATCCTGAAGCATATAATAAAATAATACAAATAGATATATAAGTGTTGGAAGACAAATGGAATTATGAAATGTATTCAAATATTTGAATAAAAATATGTTAAAAATTATAAACACAAGAACTGAGAATAAAAAGACAAATAGGAAAAAATAATTGTAGATGCATATTCAACCATACCAATAAATTATATTAAATGTAGATAAACATCAATTTAAAAACAGATTTTCAGAATGTATCAAAATTTTAACTATATGTTATCTAAAATGATGCCATGTCAATGAAAAGAAGCAGAGTGGTTCAATGAATACAATTTTATTATTTCTCTGGCTAAGTAAGTATCCTACCATTCATCTCTATGATTTTTAAAATTATAAACTCTAGGCAAAATAAAAAAAAAAGTACAACAAGTAAATAATTCACAGACAAGTAAAGAATTCACAGAAGTACACTTGAAATGTAAAGACATAAATAGAGTAAAAACAAAAAAAATGGAAAGTGATAATGATAATGTGAATGAAATGAAAATTGTTGCACTAGATTTCCAAATAATCCTAGAATTATGTGGTATGATAACAACAACAACAAAAAAAGAACCTGTGGACATTTCTCTTGCTTATTTTGGGCCACTCTTGCCAATGAGAAGGTGTCTTGAGGTTGTTGAAAGCATATACAGACATCATCTTTCCAGTAAGGGAAGGCATTCAAAGGGGTGATAATGGTAGTCTAGGAGACAATAATGCATTGCTCACAACAGTCAAGAAATGGAATCAAGTGTCAATCAATGGATGAATGGGTAAAGTTAAGTGTGGTATATATTCACAGTGGCTACTGTCCAGCCTTGAAAAAGAAAGAAATCCTGCCGTTTGCAACAACATGCATGAATTTGGATGCCAATATGCTAAGTGAAATAAACCAAGCACAGAAAGACACATAATGGATGATGTCATTTAATGGTAGAATCTAAACAAGTTGAAGAAATGAAAGCTGAGAGTAGCATGGCGATTACCAGGCAATGATAAGGAAAGTGCAGGTGGTAGTGCTAGGGAAAGTGGTAGGGGCACTGGTAGGGAAAGTGCAGGTGGAAAAGAGGGGGAAAAGAACTAGGGACATGTTAGACAAAGAATATAAAATTTTGGTTAAACAAGTTCAAGAGATTTATTGTACAACATGATGACTCGTTAATAACAATGTTGTACTTTTAAAAAATGCTGAGTGATTTTAAGTTTTCTAATAAAAAATTAGGTATTGTACCTGTTGATTAGCTCAATTTAGTTGTTCTACAATGTATTTTTATTTTATTTTGGAGAATTTTATATACTCCAAAGATATATGATTTTATCAACTAAGATAGTTAATGGGAAAAAAATTCACATTGCCCTTCCATGGGGCATGCTTTCCAAATCAATGTGTTGAATACTTGCTTTAAAGTAATAAGTGCCTAAAAAGTCTGGAAACAGCTGATCTGGTTGTGAAGCTTACCCTTTGGAGAAAGGTGGCTCTTTTCTGTTAGATGAGTTCTTAAAAATATAAAACAGCTCTTAACTTATGTATCAGTTTTACTTTCTGTCTTGCCTTGTAATGACTTCTTTTCTTTTTTTTTTAAGAAAATGTTTATTATCATCTATTTGATATGCAAATAAACAGGGAAGAGATGGGAAATATGGTATGTAGGGAGAGAGACCCCCACTGGTTTATTCCCCAAATGCATGTAACAACCAAGGCTCTGTCAGTACAAAGCCAGAACCAGGAACCCAATCCAGCTCTCCAATGTAGATGCAATGTCTAAGCACTTGAGCCATCATCTGCTGCCTACTAAAATATCTTAGCAGGACGCTGCATCAGAAACAGGATAGTTGGTACTCAAAAAAATGGCACTGATGTGGATTGCATATTCCAAACGATGACTAAACCCACTGCAAAGCCTAGAATGGTAGATAATTATTTTCTGATTGTCTTTACTATTTCCTTTCTTCTAATTTTTCACTTCCAATTTGTCATTCTGTTTTTAATTGCTTAGAAATTTGATTCCATATGATACTCAATTGATATCGGATAAGACCCCCTAAAATTTACACTAAAATGTGGCCCCTTAAAGTTCCATAGAAACGCTAGCCGGGATGCCACATGTACTACCAGAATTTGGGGTGCCTTACGATTTCACCATGGGCTTATTACTAAATCCCCGATATTAAGCCCAAGAGGGTTCTTGCCTAATATTTAGAGAAGAATTCTAAATACCGGCACAGATAAACGAGGTAGCATGGTACGTTTTAAGCTTTTATTTAGTGAGAAAGGTGCATAGGAGAGTGAGAGCTTTATTTAAGAGAGAGAGGTAATTAGCGGTTCATACCGAGCACCAGGAACCAGTCACGTGGAAGAGCATCTAGGCCAGGAAGCCTAGAGCACATGGCCCGAAGGCCATGTGCCCTGGAGGCGTGGGGCTACAGCAAGCCCCTTACTAGCAAGACACCAGGGAAAAAGAGCAGACTGGACACACTGTGCCCCAGGCTTTTAACCCACTCCAAAGGGGAGTGGTCAATTAACCTGATTGGCTGGTGGGCACCCAGGTGTGGCCAGGTAGGGAAATGAGGCCACACAAGGGCGTGGCAAAGGCATCAGGTAGGAGCATGAGGTCACACAGGGGCGTGGTCTTCCAGTTCACAAACCCGATCAACTCCAACCTGTATGCCTGCCTACTTCACATTCATTTGATAATTAAAAATTTGAATTTTGCCTTGTATATACTTTAATATTTTTATCAGTTTTAAAAAGTCTAATTGAAACAAGCCCTGTTTGTATCTGCTATGCATTTTTAAGGTTGTTTTTAACTTCAAAATGTTTTTTGCTGTGAATTTCGTGAGTTTTATTTGGAATTTTATTATTCATTGCTAATTAGCTTTATTGTGGTCACAGAATATACCCACACAAGTTTAAGAAATTTAATGAAGCTTAATTTGTTCTTTGATTTACAAAACAACTTCATAAAGTTTCAAAAATTAAGAAGAAAATGTATTTTTGGCATGGTATGGTTGAATGTTTTAATATTTAGCACAGAGTAAATATGCAAACATTTTCTTCTGCTGTACTAATATGCCATTTATATCCTCATACTTTTATTTATTGCCATTATATTTTGTAAAAATATTTATTTAAGAAGAAGAGAGAGAGGGAGAGAACTCACATCTGTTGGTTCACTCTCTAAATTCCTGCAAAGAGCTGAGCTAGGCAACCCCAAGTCAGGTATCAAAAATCAGAATCCTGTTCTTTCACATTTGTGGCAGGAACCCACCTACTAGAATATTACTGCTGCTTCCCCAGGTCTGCTTCAATATGAAATTGGAGTCAGGAGCCAGAGCTGGATATGGTACCCCAGTGTGAGAAGTGCACAACTAAACTTCCAGGACAAATGAACCCCCTGCAACCAATTTTAAAGACTACAAATATATGAAACTAGTCATTAATTTTATGGCATGTGTATTTTAATACAACAAAATACATATAAATATATTATATATAATATGAAAACATGGTGTTACTTTTAAAGTTATGTGCTTGTGCGTTATAATCACCCAGCATAATTTTTTTCTTGATAATTCTTCCTTTATTACATATAGCACTAATTGCTTTATCTTATCTGGCACATCATGTTTCATGATGTATTTTTAAATTCTCTTCATTGATTATATATTGACTACCTACTATGAACCAGGGCTATAGTAGGCACTTGGAGATAAACAGTTAGTTGGTCAAACCTGAGACTGTTTATACACTTATAAAACTTACTATCTACTCAGGAAGATAGAAACACAAATATAGATAGATTAGATATGTGTTGTGAACTGTATATTTATATATGCATAGCATATTTGTATTATATATCTATATGTAACAAAGCATATGCTTGCATTGTAAGTCATTTTTACCTATGAAATATCAGATGGCACTTGTCAGTAGTTATAAAAACATAAAGCAGAGCAAGGTAGGCCATATAGTATAACAGATTTGCAAACACTTTAGATGAAGGGATGCTTTTGCTGAATAAGAGACACTGAAGTGAAATCCTTAATAGAAAAAAGTCGCTTCTGGGAAATCCAAGGACAAGAGCATTCTAGATACTGGAAGTAGTATGTGCAAAAGTCCTGGGATGAGAATGAGTTTCTGGTGTCATAATAATAATTATGATGTAAGCATAGCTACAAAAATCATTAAAGTTAGACAGAAAGCAATATTACTAGATTAATATTTTTAGATCAAAGATAGGGGAGCCATTTGAAAGCTGTTGTGTTTTTCCTTGTGGGTGATAATATGGGCTTGAAATAGGTGGTACCAGCATGTGTGGTGACAAATTGTTGCATGTTGGATGTATTTTCAAAATGATGTTGATATCTGTTGTGCATTAGTTGCACATATCATATGAAAACAATAGTGGAATTAAGGATTTTAGCCTGAGCAGCTGAAGCAAACGTAAGACTGTGTTTTGAAATGGAGAACAACAGAAGAGAGACACATAGATGGGCTGAGTCAAGATTTTTGTTTTTTATATTTTAGTTAATATTGAGATCCATAGTATATATGCCAAGTAATGATGTCAAATAGGCCTGAGGAAAGATGACATCACTCTGGAGATAAAGGAAGGAAGTGCAGTGGTTTATGTTTGGGAATCCATAGGGTGCCAATGGATCTGATGAGATCACTAAGGGAGAGAGTATAGATGAAGAAGGTATTAGGACAAGGGCTGAACAGTGGTTGAGTGAAAGGTATGCAAAGGAAATTTAGAAAGAGAGATCAGTGATTCAGAAAAATCCAGGAGTGTACTCTTGTCCAAATTCAGAATTACATCAATGAGGGAGTGATTGTACATTCTGCAGGGCTTTGAGTCAGTTGAAAATTGGCTATCAATCATTATTTCGGGCTAAGTGGAAGTCTTGATGCCCTTACCATGAGAAGTTTCAGTAACAAAGTGAGAAAGAAACTCTGTGTGGCGATATTTAAATATGTATGGGGAAGTGAAGAAATAGAGAGTATGACAAATATCCTAAGAGTATAAATGAGGGTAGATACAATGAGACTGAAGTTTTCCAACTCTGATATCATGACTGAATAGGAGTTTTAAGGGACAGTAGCACACAACTTTTGAAGCATAGTTGGCATCTGAAAAGGTAAAAGTATTGTCCAGAATTCCTCCATATCAATGGACAAAAACATAATGTGACCTGGCCAGCAGTTTCTAGGAGGCAGAGTTAGTGAGCTCCATAAGCATCCATTAGATGCTTAGAAGAGTTACTGGAGTGTCCAGGTGTGTGAGCAAAAAGGAATCAGGCTGGAAGCTGTTTGTAAGATAGATACAGGGGTGGGAGTAGCTACAAGTAACTCCATCAGATGAAGCCAGTTCAGAAGAATCCAGGATAGACCACAGCTTGCAACAGCAGTGGAGCTGTCTTGAATGGCCCTGCTGGTAGATACTAACTCTGGGGTAAAGATATTGTGAGGAATCTGTACCTGGAAATTGTACACAAAGCGAAAAATCACTGGGAAGGAGAAAGGCATTAGACTGGGGGATTCTGACAGAGTAATTATAACTCTTTCTGGAAGAATGCTTCCCAAAGTTGACATCAGTAATCTTTCACAGATGACTTCACAGAACAGATTGCTGGTTTGGAGCAGGCAAGGTATCCTGATTAGAAAGAAAAATGTACATTACTTTAGAATATTAAGAATGTGGTGACAATGGTACAGAACTATAATGGAGTTGGAAAAAAACATAGAATTGGGAGAACAAGAAGAGGAAGTGAAATGAGAGTGGGTGGAAGGAGAAATGAGAAGGAGGAAATGTGCAGAGGAGAGAAGTCTGTTCAGTGCTGTGTCATTGAGGTTCAACAGGGGAATAATCAACTTAAAGAGGCTTTGTTTGTATGCTGCTACTTTTAACCTTCTATTTAGTAGGAACTGATATCTATATATTACTCAAACACTTTGTACTTAAGCTGATTTGCTGACAAATGTGAATAAACATTTGTTTGTGTTTTACTTTTGAAATAAATTAAGATCCATTATTAAATAGATTGATTCTAGGCTGTGTTCCCATGTTGGTCATTTCAAAGTTTTAATCACTCATTAAGTCATTAAGGTGATTATTTTGCCAAAGGGTGATGATGTAATTAATGATTTAAGTGGGTTTCATCAATCATATTCAGCAAGTCAATTCGTAATTCTCTCAAAACACAAATCAAATTCTCAATTCTTTTCAGTCTGTCCTATATGATGATAAAAAATAGGTTAGTGTTTCCTTGCAAGTGAATGGGGATGCTTTGTTTGCTTTAAAGCTGAAAAGTGTACAAGCAGGTACACAATTGTTAAATGGAAGAAGGTTTGTAAAATTGATTGAAGTTATAGTATTAGGATAATTCCTGTGATAATTCTGCTTTGTGTTCCTAAGAAAAAATATATCACTATTTCATAACTTTGCAGCCAATTGACTGTAATAATTACCATACTGTATTTTCTTATGTTACTCCTATGACAGGTTAATATTTAAATAGTTTTAAGGAGATCAAAGAGGTTAAATATATGAAATGGGTTTATTATTCTGTATTTATTCTCTTATAGGTGTCCAGAATCACTGAAATATCTGTGATATACACAAAAGTCTCATAGCCTACATTAACATTTTTGATTGACAGATGGAAAGATATATTAATATGCTTTTGGAATACCTCTCAATATTCTTCTCCTATTGCTAACAAAAGCATTGAGCTCCAATTTTTAAAGCTGTGGCATATCAGGCCTCAATCCTCAAGTTTAATAATGGATGTGACAGTTTTTCTTATAAAGAGGCTTTGTAATATCTTTTATTGGCTTGCTAATGCTTTTTTTATCCTTTTCAAAATCAAGAATATTTCATATTTTTTCTATTTTAGTAAGGAGAAGACATTTAATTCTAAGGAAGAAAACAAAAACCAAAACAGTTAAGAATAATAACTAATGATAGAAAATAGAATGAGATGCATAAATTTTTAGAGGTGCCAAAAGAAAAAGAAATTCAGGTAATACTTTTTCCTGATCAAAAAAAAAAAAAAAAGTGCAACTTATCCAACCTCTTAGTGGTATGGAGCCAATGAAATAATTATAATAGCTGTTAATTCTTTATTGATCACTATTCCATGCCAGCTCTATTCTAAGTGATTCATAAAATTTGATTCATTTAAGCTAGAGGTTTTTCTATCTCAGCACTATCAACAATTTGGGCCAAATGAGCCTTTGGCGGGGGCGGGGGTAGGGTTACCAATACACTGTAGAATGTCTAGCATATCCCTAGCCACCATCCATTAGATGCCAATTGCAATTCCTTTTCACTACATAAATATCTGCAGACCCTGAAACTAAAAAAAAAAAAGAATACTTTGTGAAATTTTTATCATTTTCCCCCATAACTTTTAGCAATACAGAGATATAGTTTAAGAAATATTTCAAATCACTTAGGCAGTAATCAGATACTCAGGATGAAATGTAAGTGCTTGAATTCCACAGCCCACATCTTAAGTCCTTTGCTACACTATCTCTCATCCTCTTCCCTGAGACAAGAGTTCATGCAGTTGATAAAGGAAATTAGCAAACATAATCTTTCCATCAAATACTAATGTTTGAGGTTTCCTACAGAGGCCATACTTATTCTGAGGAGGGAGAAATTAGAGTGGGTAGTGACTGAGACATGTCTTACATGAGGATGTAGGGCTGAGACCTCATAGGAGATGTGGATTTGGAAAACCATACTTTGTAATATAGTAAGTATAAGCATAACTGTTCCCTAGATATTTATGAGCCTCATGTGTTTTTCCTTTGCCTGGATTTTATATAAGAAAATAAATAGCAACAACAAAACATTTTAAAAAGGCCCAATGTCAAAAGAGGTGGCCCAGTTATATTTGGCCTGCTTTACAAATTACATTGTCCAGCCTTCTCATGATTCATTCTAAGTCTGGGGCTCTGAAGATAATATAGATGGTGATATAAGTTGAACTTGTTGATTTTATAGCAGTTCCTTTTTGTTATGCTGGTTTCAAGAGCTGTTCATACACTTATGCGGACCATAATTCTTTCAGCCAGAAAAATTATGGGCCCCTGAAGTATTCTAAACGACCTGAAGCACTAGCTTTTTAGTTCCTAACTGATATGCATGGAAAACATTAGGAACATTTGTAGAGGACAGTAGCACATCTCTTTGAAAAATATTCTGGGAAATCAGTTAATGAGGAGCTAGAATGTCAGTCTACTTTGGGATGAGATGTAGCCAATTCTTGAATAATTTGTTTTCTAAACATAAAAGGCTTCCTGCAGTCACTTTCAATTTTAGAAATCTCTTTCACTTGCTATTAGTGCTATCAGATTTCTGTCCCTGGTAAGTGTAGAATAAGATAAGCATCTAACTTTGCTTCTCCAAACTTGGTATACTTGGCATTTACATTTGCAGGTATGAGCTTCACAACTGAAGCTAAATGTTAATCTAAGTGTTCAAACAATAAATTGCCCTAAGAGGTTTTCTTTTTGTAACCTGACAACAAAGAGGCCCTAATTTCTGTTCTACACTTAAACTACCTGGACCATCCTGAAACTCACTTGGCTTCTCTGAAATGCAGTGTGCTCATCTGTACCATGGAAATTTGATATTAGATTTTTAAATCCCTAGAATATAGTCTTTTATGAGTAATAGCTTTTTTTAGTGTGAAGCCTTATTTTTCCCAAGACTTATGGTAGTTTCTGAATACACCTGTTTATTTAAGATAGAATTGTATTTTAAGGGAGAGATGATCTTAGTATAGAGGTTTGAAATCTTGGTATTTGTCAATTTTACTGCTTAATTTTTTAAGGCTATTGTATTTGTATGAGCTTTTTTTTTTTTTTTTGACTCCAGAATTACAGTATGGATCTTGCTCTTAAATTACTCTATATTTTCATTAATTAGAAAAAAGATCTTTGAAAGAATAAAATATCCCAAAGAATATATAAAATTATGCTGTAAATAGATTTGCCTGAACTCCTATTTTAAAGTCAGCATTAAAATGAGATGCCCACTGTATTAAAGCATTAAAAATGAGCCAGTGCCCACTTTTTAAAAAAGATTTATTTATTTATTTGAAAGTCAGAGTTACACACAGAGAGAAGGAGAGGCAGAGAGAAAGAGAGAGAGAAAGGTCTTCCATCCACTGGTTCACACCCCCGTTGGTCTCAATGACCGGAGCTGTGCAATCCAAAGGCAGGAGCCAGGAGCTTCTTCCAGGTCTTCCCATGTGGGTGTAGGGGCCCAAGCACTTGGGTCACCTTCTACTGTTTTCTTAGGCCATAGCAGAGAGCTGGATCGGAAGTGAAGCAGCTGGGACACGAATTGGCGCCCATATGGGATGCCTGCACTGCAGGTGGTGGCTTTATCTGCTATACCACAGCACCGTGCCTGGGTTCCCACTTTTGATCTAAGGTACTCCTCATTCATTTCTAGGGCAATTTCATGTGAAGATTTAGAATTTCTGATTTCAGGGAGATAATGTTTATCCAAAGATTAAGACAGTGTAATTGATTGCTAAAGAAACTGAAGAGCTTTTTGCAAGATGTCCAGGTTATAAAGAGAATAGTAAATCTAGCAAGCAAAGTCATGATCAAGTCATAGGTTATTGGCGAATGTTTCCTGCCCACCAAATTTTGATCAAAGTCCAGGAGTTTACATGGATATAGCTCACAGCCCCCAGTGAACAACATGTCCTTTCATGTTAGTGTGATGATTTCTGAATGCAAATTATGCTACATGAAAATATCACTCACATTTTTAAAAAGTAGACAGTGTTTTCCCTTTGTTACTGAAGTAGGCAGGCATACAGGTTAAACTCGATTAGGTTTGTGCACTGGAAGACCACGCCTTCGCTACACCCCTATGTGACCTCATGCCCTACCTGATACCTTCACCATGCCCTGTGTGACCTCACCCCCCTACCTGGCCACACCTGGGTGCCCACCAGCCAATCAGGTTAACTAACCACACCCCTGCGGAACTGGGTTAAAAGCCTAGGACAAGGTGTGTCCCGGCCCCCCTTATCTCTTTCCTGGCCTCTTGCCAGGAGGGTCTTGCTGTAGCCCTTCACCTCCAAAGGCCACATGCCCTAGGCTTCCTGGCCTAGATGCTCCTCCATGTGGCTGGTTCCCGGTGCTTGATATGAACCCAGATTTACCTCTCTCTTACTAAAAAACTCTCACTCTCCTATGCACCTTTCTCACTAAATAAAGGCTTAAAATGTACCATGCTACCTCGTTTATCTGTGCCAGTATTTAGAATTCTTCTCTAAATATTAGGAAAGAACCCTCTTGGGCTTACTAATATTGAGGATTTATTAGTAAGCATATGGTGAAATCGTATGGCACCCCAAATTCCGGTAGCATATGTGGCACCCCAGATAGCACTTCTGGGGAGCTTTAAGGGGTCACATTTTTGTGTAAATTGTAGGGGGTCATGCCCGATTTCATTACCATAGATTTTTTTTTTAAGTTTTATTTAATGAATATAAATTTCCAGTATACAGCTTATGGATTACAATGGCTTCCCCTTCCCATAATTTCCCTCCCACCCGCAACCCTCCCCTCTCCCGCTCCCTCTCCCTTTCCATTCACATCAAGATTCATTTTCAATTCTATTTATATACAGAAGATCAATTTAGTATAGATATTTTTAAAGAAACAAAGATTACAAATGTACTTATGCCTCTTTGGATTCTTTTTGAATATCTTTTTACTCCAATGAAGACATTACTACATTGATATTTCAATAGAACCTTGATATTTCAATTTATCCTAACCAGAAGAAGTCATCTAAGATACAAACTGATATTAAAGTATGTGTTTTTAGAAATTATTTTAAATATATTGTTTTGCAATGTCCAATTTAGGCTTTGAGGATTATCAGATTATGCTTGTAGATATAATTCAGTGATTTTATTTCTGTATAGCAGTGAATGAATGTATGAATATATCACCATTTCTTTATGCTTTCAAATATTGGTGAGAATTAAGAACATTTTTGACTTAGCAGTTTAGTGGAGATTGTTGTGTTGAATATCCTTATGCGTGACTTTTTATTCAAATACATAAAAGGCTTTTCTAAGACACAAATATCCTAGTGGGTTTCTGTTTATTGAGTACATATATTTTAAAGTTTGTTAGGAGTTTGTAAATTGCTTTCTACAATGGTTTGGTACATTACACTTCATACAGTAGAGTGTTAATGTTTCTTTTCTTATTACTGTCAATAATTGAAGTTATCTGAGTTCCAGTTTTTGAGAGTTGTGAGATTCTAGCTCACCTTCCTAGTGCATACATTTTAATATTTGAGGTTCTCGTTAATCTTAAATTCAATATAATTAGTCATGTAACCTTCATATCTTTACTTAGCCAGGTGCTATTTGGGAGATTTTATTTATTTATTTATTTATTTATTTATTTATTTATTTGACAGGTATAGTTAGACAGTGAGAGAGAGAAACAGAGAGAAAGGTCTTCCTCCTGTTGGTCCACTCCCCAAATAGCCACCACGGCCAGTGCTGCGCCGATCCGAAGCCAGGAGCCAGGTGCTTCCTCCCAGTCTCCCATGCGGGTGCAGGGCCCAAGCACTTGGGCCATCCTCCACTGCTCTCCTGGGCCACAGCAGAGAGCTGGATTGGAAGAGGAGCAACCGGGACTAGAACCTGGTGCCCATGTGGGATGCCGGCGCCACAGGCGGAGGATTAACCAAGTGAGCCACAGCACCGGCCCCTATTTGGGAGATTTTTAATAATAATTTGGACTCTGGTAGGGAGTAGATGAGAATGGAGCATTGTTTGCATCCTGGAGCTCTTCCATGGTCTGAGCTGTTTACAAAATCTGTGATTCTGCAATAGCCACATGGATGCCTAGGGCAACAGTGCACTTTTCTGGGAGATCAGGAGTCATGAGACTGGACACAGTGCCGATCCTCTTTTCAGTAGACAGTCACTTTGGAAGAGAAAAATGAGACAGCACCAGGCAAAGCTCATAACCTTTAGGGAAGATTCACTACCTCTTTATAGAGAAGCTTTCATATATAATATTAGAGAACAACAACAACAACAACAAAAGAAAACCTGCTCTCAACTTTCTTCCCAGTCTTGTAAAAGGCAACTTACTTTATCACAGCTAGGTCAGGTGTATGAAATGTGATAAAGAGCATATGGCAAATGGAATTTAAAATTCAGATGTCTGTAAAAAAAAAGTCATAGAGAATGACTTTTTGGGAGTGGAATTGCTAGCCTGCTTCTAAAAGTGACACTGGGAGAGATGTTTGAGGAGGAACAAGAGAAGGCAAGGACGAGGAAGTGAAGCAGGGCTCTGTGCCAGACTGGTCATATTTAGAAGACATTTTACATTGTAACTACTGTTTTGTGTGTAGATTTTTCATTGCTGTTGCATTTATCCTTGACAATTTTAAATGTTTAAAGTATATTTCACATATAATATCTCTAGATGTTCTGAAGCATTATAAGTTAGTTAAGATGTATTAAAATAAACATCTTTAAATATCCTTGGTTAAAATCCCTGGGAAATATTGTCTCTCGAGTATGGATTTACCCAGTGTAGACTTAACACAAAGGATATGATATGTTGTTAACTTCATCTCAAGTACTCCCAACTACTCTCTGTTGGATTAGCCAACCTCTCTGAGCTCTTTCTTTCCTGTTTCCACTGGAGCAGGTAACCTTCAAAGCCTCACATTGGGGAGGGAGCAGAAGTTGGCATGAACCTGGCAAGCTAGCTTACGAATTTCTGACCTGACCCTGGTGAGTCCAGTGCTTTAATTTTATAGCTCACTTTTATATTTTTTGAGTAAATTAATCTTCCCCTTCCATTTGCTGTGTGGGTAATCATTTCTCCAATTGCCATAGCAACATTGAGCCCTGGCTTCCATCAGCCATCATGCAAAGTATAGAATTTGTTACACACTAGCATGGGACACGCTAAAATAGCAAAATAGAAAATACTGAGGAACAGAACTGATGGTTAATGTGGATAATAGATAAAATTTTATTTGATAACTTGATTAATGTTTTACAGCAAAACAAATAAAAGGAAAATCATATATGTTATGATTATTTGTTGTGAGTTTGGTAGGAGTGAGGGAGATGAAAGAGGTAAAACCACTCCTGACTATTGTGTAACTTCTACAGCAGCCTCCATATCTGGCAATAATGTCATAAGTAGACATGGGATGTAGGAAAATAATGTGTATCATCCAAGGAATTGTGGAAGCAATAAAACATTTCTCTCCCTTTTCTATATACCATTAAATAATTCTAGAATTAGGAAAAGACCATTTAATGAGGTTAGAGTTTAACTTGTTTGAGCAAAACAATATGAAATCAGCGTGCCATGATGGATGCTTCAAAGAAATAGGGGATAAAAGAGAGATTCCCACTGGAAACAGCTCTTAGTTATCTCTAGTGTGGCACAGAAAAGGGGGCTGAACAGTGAGCCCTGGCAAATAGCTCTGTGAGCAAATTGGAGAAGATTCACAAACAATATGCCAACTTCTTGGAGTTTTTGCATGTAAATAATGGCATGGTAGAGGCTTGTGATTTACAATTTTTGTTTGTTTCTCTCAGAATATTATAGCTATGTTCCGCACTGATTATTTTGCTTTTGTCGTTAACCGTTTTGCTCATTTCTTTGTTTCCTTGCTTTCTAATTATTTTTCTGTTTGTTTATTCTTGGTAATTGTAGTATGATTTATTCTCCTAGTCTTGAAATTAAATTATTTCAGTAAGAAATGCTTCATAAGAGCCTGTATTAAGTTTGTCTTATAGAAATAATGTATTTTTTCTGATAAAGAAATGATTTCCCAATTACTGCTTTAGATATTGCATCTCCTTATCTGTTCTGTTCTTTCTCATACATAAGATCCCTATATTGAGCTTCTCTGTACTCCGTTTCTAATTTATTCTTTATATTTATCTTCATTCCCTGAGTTTACTTCTTTTCTGCATTAAACAACTGTGATTTTCATCATCTCAGTTTTAATTTTGAATGTGATGCTTATGTTTTCATATCAGATAAATCTTTTGTGATTCCAGATTCATCTTATTTTGTTGAGAAACATCATTTAGAATATACAGATAGTTTGAATGTTCTTCTGCTTCTTCTTGTAAGTTTCTTTCATAACAAAGGATCTTGCTCTGATACCTTCAATTGTTTTCTATTTGAACTAATTAGTATTATTTAAATCTAGCATTTTTCCTCCTTTTTTCATACAATTTGGCTATGATCTGAATTACTGCTTTTAGCAAAACTCTAATTAAAATTTAAAAATAACTGAATGACATTTTCAAATACAGTTAATACATTGCATATACAGAATATTTGAAAAAAAATCTTAGTAGTGTACATTGACTATGAAAACAACCATTAGAGTCAACTGTAAGATTTTTAAACACAAAATATACTTTAGGTAAAACTGTTCCCGTAAGCATAAAGATATGTTTACATTAAAGATAAGGCTAAGTGAGATGACAAAGAATTAGTTTCCTGAATATCATTTGCCAATAGTTTGAAGATGACCTGTAAATTATTTTCCTATCATTACTAATTCCCTATTTGTACTTAACTTCTCATTCTGTTGCTTTAATGTATGCTGGAAATTTGAAATAAGGATGAGTTTTCAGGATCTTGTTTGTTACCTACCAGATAGAGTCTCTACCAGTTAGAAATATTTCTAATGGAAAGGTATTTTGATTAAAAAGAAAAAATACCTGAAGCCACCTTTCGCCTTTGTAGCTGTTTCTGAAGTTCTTTAGAGGATGCAGTTTATTATATTTACAAGGAGACTGTGAATTAAGAGGGCTTTGGAGCGATGTCAGTCCCATCTCAGAGGTCCCCATTTTAAGAAGGCTGTCTATTGCTCAGGAGAGCAACGAGAATGATGAAGGTATATTGCAATATATCCAGCTACCCCAGAGAAAGCAAGGCAGGGGAATAATAGAGTACCTGTCATCAAATATTTGAAAGGGATAGTAAATTTATTCTTGTTCCAAACGGCAGGAATAAAATTAAAGGTTGAAATTAGAATGAGGATATTTCATTCAAAAAAAGACATTTGCCACAGTGAAAACCCTTTGTTACTGGAGTCATTAAAACAGGGGCTGGATTTAACATGGTAAGGGTCTATGGCTTGAGTGGGAGGTTTCTTTCAGGATCCCTAACAGTTCTCTGAGCTTCCGTGGTGATTCCACTAAATATCGTGTTTAATTTCACCAGAGGTTTAAGGTTAAAGAGCATTTGTTCTATTCCATTCAAATAAACCCTTCTAATTAAAAGAGTGTTTGAATTGTGAAATCTGCAAAGTTAAATTTCATTGCACTTAATTTAGCAAAATTAGAATGCCTAGTGACATCCTGGTTAGAACATTACCCATATTTAGACTGACAATTAATGTCTAATTGGACACTAGTACTCAATTTAGTGGTAATGAAATAATGGCTAAAAATACCAAGTGGTATTTAAAAAGTTATGTGATATATATCCTGAAGCAATTTTCTTAAATGCCAATTATAATTTGACATTTGGAGACTGAGAGATGTGATTGCTGATGAAAGTCTTACTGTGCTCCTTTGGAACATGGCTATGCATTCAGATTTGAGGGCTACAAAATATTTTCATAATTTATAAGAAATTTAAAATAAACATTTTACTTCTGGGAAGATTTCTTTTTAAATCACGCATAATTGCATAACCTAGACACTGAGATAAAGAAATTACTTTGTTACCAATTCTGAGTAGCAGCCCTCTGTTATATAATCAAGTAGAAATGAGGAGGCAGCACATTTTGTGAGATTTTATGTCAGATTTATATGAAAAGCTTGATTTAGAATGAGGTTCCAGAACCAATTATGAAATAATTATATATTATCAGTTCAATATAAACTTATTGATGGAACAATGACATAAGCCTCAGCCATTCTCCCTCATTCCCAAAAGAGATAAACTTTGGAATGTATTCCTTGCCCTTGAAACTCAACTGGGTCTCATACCTTATTGCCTTCTTACCCCACCCCCCACAGCCACCTGAAAGACCAGTTGTTCTGAACACTCCAAAGACCCGTTCCAGGAATTCCCCCTGCCTGCTGCCCCCCTACCCCACCCCATCCCCAGCCCTCCTAAAATATAGAAAGGCCCAGCCCCTGGAGGTCCGGGCCTTCTGCCACGAGTTCCATCTAGGTGCACGTGGGCAGTTGGTCACCCAACTCTACGAATTTATTTTCTCTGAATAAATTCAGTCTGGCTATCAATCCGTGTACTGCCTCCTCTCTATTCTGTGCCTCTTTTCCTAACATTTTGGTGGCCAGGGTGAGAGGCAGCAATCTGCAACTCCTCTCCTAACACTTACATGTTTTAATTGACAACTGAGAAAAACAATTATCTCATAATATCTGGTGAAAGCTAGCCAGAATTTGTTTTAAAAGGAAACTTCTGTAATATCTTTTAGAATTGAGCCAAGGGGTAGCGTGTTAATCAGGTTTATCAGGATTCCCCAGAGAAAGTGTATATATTATATATATATATATATAAATAATTGACTCATACTTTATGAAGTTTGCAAGTTTCAAGATATTCAGGTGAATCAGTAAAGTTCCAGTCTCAGTTCACTGAGCTGAGAACCAGGAGAGCTGAAGGCTGGCAGCGTTGAGGTCCAGAAGAGCTGCTGTTCAGCTCCAGTAAAAAGGCAGGAAAAAGCTTGTATTGCAGTTCAAAGGCATTTAAGAGGGAGGAATTCTTTCTTAGCTGCAGGAGGGTCAGCCTTTCAATTCAAATCTGGGCTTTGGCTGATTGTTTGAAGTCCACTCACTCTAGGGAGGAGAAACTGCTTGAATTGGTCTACCATTTTGGGTTTCACTTGCACCCAAAATAACTTTACAGAAACACTCAGAATGATATTCCATGAAGCATCTGGGCATCCTGTGGCCCAGTCAAATTGATGCAAAGTTAACATCACAGGTACTATCTACAGCTATGACAAATATATGGCCTTGGAAAACATTTTAAATTGACTTGGTCAGGATTCTACGTATTATAAAATACTCAGCATATCCATATTTTGTCACAGCACGTTGTCCTGTGACGTTTTGGGTAAAATTTATCACACCCGACTAAAAATCAAAGTCAATAAAATGACAATAAAAGTTTCTAAGATTACAAAAGTGTTCTGGCTTAAGAATAATGTCTGAGGTCTAAGAAGTACAAAAGAGATGTCTGGATATCACTATTATTGTCATCACCTACCTTATTATGTTGATGTAATTCTGTTAAAAAATAGAATTTCCATGAGAAAATTTATATGCACCTTAAAACACTTTTATTCCCAAAATATTTTCAGAATTCTGATAAAATTATGCTTGAGCTATCAAAAATTGAAGGCATAAGAACATAGAGTACTGCATTATCAAAGATGTTTTAAAATATTTATTTATATATTTGTTATTTGAAAGTTAATATCATTCTAGAACTAAAATGTAGTGCTATTACTGCATTAGATAGCATTTAAGTATATGGTGTTTATTTTTTATGTTTTTACATATGTGTTTGCTGTGTTCAGGCTTTTGCTCTTTAAAAGATTTTATGTGGCTCATCCCAAGTGCTATGCTAGTGGGAAAAAAAAAACAATTAATATTAGTTGTTTGTTAAGGGTATGGGAACATATCTATGACATATCTTTATGTAAGTGAATTGATTAAAAAATTCAAGCACTTATACATGGCCAATAAATCAGTAGACCAACTGACAGTAACATAAATAGCTATGAATTAGTAGATAAACCAGTGAACTCCATAAGACATTAGTTCTTCTGAAATGTTGAATGCATCTAAAATAAAAACATGGTCTTGTATCAGAGGAATACTCCTCAGTTTGGTTGGATGCTAGAATATAACCATCTGTTTGATTCAGAATTACACATGGGGGATTTCGGCAATAAAAATGCAACAGTAAAATTAGAATGGATTTAGAGTAAATATTAATCAGTATCCTTGATGAAACAAAAGTTAGTGCTGGAAAAATGTGAAGTAGATTATAGGGTATTGGGTCAAGCAGAATATGTTAGCTCTATTCAGTTAGTTAATTTTGGAGTCCTGCTTATATGAGATTCCTTTAAAGTTTGTACTGCAGGCTGCATTTCTACACATTCCAAAAATGGAGAAATTATTTAATCTCTGATAGGAATTATTATCCTCAGGGTTTTTTTTTTTAATGGCAAAAATCTGGACAAATTGTATCAGTTTAATTTCTATCTTCCTTCTCGTTGTGTTAATTAAACTGGCGTGATGTGTGTTGACCTCTCATGCACTGCTCAGTTGATGGGACAGGAAAAGGCAGTACCTACCTGATAGCTCCTCAGGAAATCTGATTATAGTTACATGATAAATTGGAGTATTAAGGTTTAGAAGTTGATTTTGAGTTTTTTGCTTAAACTCTTTTGCTTATCTGTATGTCGAAGCTATGAAATGTAAAGAAAAGCACTTCAGACTCAAAGTTCAGAGAGACAGAATTTATAACTTAATCTTTCACCACTTGCAATTTTTATCCCTTCTACATCTTTTTTTCAAAATTAAAAAAAAATCATTTATTTATTGAAGAGTTTGAAAGTGAGAGACAGACAGACTCCATCTACTAGTTCACAATGGCCAGAACTGGGAGTTCACGTCTCCCATTCCAGCGCAGGAACTCAATTTCTTTAGCCTCCCAGGAACTGCATTAGTGGGGAGTTGGATCAGAAGTGGAGCAGCTGAGACAGGAACATGTACCCATATGGGATGCCAACATTGTAGGCAGTGGCTTAACCCACTGCACCACAATGCCAATCCCCAAAAGTGGAATTTTAATTAAATGAGTCATAATCAATCATAAAGACTTTACTGATAAAATGAGATTATGGAGGCATTTCGGAGAACAATGAACATAGAAAAGAGTTAGATCCGCTGCTCAACATTTGTTGGGAAGGCTTAGATCTGTCTTTTCTTTTTTTTCCTCTTTCCCTCCCACCCTTGCTTCCTTCTTCCCTTCATTTATCAATCCATTCATACCCTTTGAACATAGAAGATCTACACTGAGGGAGATGAGGCTCCAAGTATTAGACTGGTGTACTCCAGCTTAAACTTGAGGTTGTAGTCAAGTGGTACCATCTAGTCAGAATGGAGCAAAATTTGTATTTCTGAAAACTAAATTGTACATTTTTTTTATTTTATGCTTTTTTTTAAGACCTTTTTTTGCTGTAAATAAGAAAGTTGGTTAGCAATACTTGGAGAGGACACTATTCTCACAAAGTAAAAAAGCAACAGGGCATTTGGAGCACTATGAGCCAGGAAGTTGAAAAGCATTCTAGGAATAGTACTAAAAACTCTAAGTAAATTGGATTGAACACTTCAAAGGTTGTAAACTGCAACTGTCTGAGTTAACATTTTTGTCTTCCTAAGTGGGGGCCAAAATTTATCAGGTAAATATTATTATTTCCTTGCCAGTAGGGATATTGTTTTGAATACATTCTTGTTTGGTGAATGAGTATTTACATACTCTATTTGAGAAACTAGTGACTTTGTTATATAAATAAACTGTTCATCGGGGAAAATGAGGAGTTGCTAAAATTTTTGAAAACACTAAGATTTGTGAGCCAAATATGTTTGACTATATCTGTGTGTGTTACAACTAGGCTTGTGGAAAGTGTTGAGATGGAAAAAATGAATATGCTAATGAGAAGTTTCATTAGTATGCTGTTAAATTTAATTTAAAATTGTTAAGCAATTTGAGGACTTTTTGTTTTTTGTTTTGCTTTACTTTTCTGTTTCAACTGTGCAAGATGATGGTCTGTGTAGCACAGCACTAGTGAAAAGAACTATGGACTTTATACTAATATATGTTCTGGAAATTGATTTTTGGGGGTTGGCATTTTGGTGCAGTGGGTTAAATAATGGCTTGGAATGCCTGTATCCCATATAGGATGGTCAATTTGAGTCTTAGCTCTCCATATCCAATTTTAGCTTTTTTAGCTCAAATACTTTAGTCCCTGCCACCCACGTGGAAGTGCTGGGTCTTGGATTTGGCCTTGAAGGCACAAACTTCTATGTTGTGGTTAGGGCCACATGTGTTTCTAGATAGTTTCTAGACATGGAGAATTGTTCCTAGTTGAAAGCTAGCCAAAAATCAGGGACTCTGCTCCACTACTAATTTAAGAAACTAAATTATGCCAGTACCAGTGAATACAGAAGATTACCCTTTATTTGACATGGTATCATATTGCTGGTTGAACCTTTGTTCTAGCCTTCAAAACACCAAGCAGAGAACCCAGTTATTCTGAGAATACACTTCTAACCAGAGGCCTATGAGATGATAAATGGCTGACACTTCTAAATTGCTAAGTGTTTAGTAATTTATTAAATTGCAACATAAAGCAAAAAATTTATAGGAAGTGGAATACTACTATTTTTAAATGGACTATAAATAATTAAATAAGTATACTGTAAATTCTGGGGTAGCTACTTAGTTTAAAAAGATAAAAAAAGGAGAAAAAAAGAAATTAAAAATACTCCATTATTCCAAAAGAAGGCAGAAAATAAATAAAAATGGAAAACCATCTAGCATGTTGATAAATTTTAATTCAATCACATCAGTTATTATGTTATAGTGTATAGTCCAAAAAAATTAATAAAGATACAGAGATTTCCAAATTGAAAAAAAGGAAAATTCAATTATATACTATCTATAAGAAATAAATTTAAGTACAAAGACATAGATAATTGAAAGTACAAAAAAGGAAATGTACTATTCCAACACTACTAAAAGGAAAGTTAGAGAATACATATATAAATATTTTGACAGGCAGAGTTGGACAGTGGTTAGACAGTGAGAGAGAGAGAGAGAGAAATAGAGAAAGGTCTTCCTTCCATTGGTTCACCCCTGAAATGGCCGCTACGGCTGGCACACTGCAGCCGGCGTGCCACACGGATCCGAAGCCAGGAGCCAGGTGCTTCCTCCCAGTCTCCCATGCGGGTGCAGGGCCCAAGGACCCAGGCCATCCTCCACTGCCTTCCTGGGCCACAGCAGAGAGCTGGACTGGAAGAGGAGCAACCGGGACAGAATCCGGCCCCCCAACCGGGACTAGAACCCGCGGTGCTGGTGCTGCAGGCGAAGGATTAGCCTAGTGAGCCACGGCACCAGCCAGAAAATATATATTAAATATATGTATATATCTATATCTATATATATATAGATATATATATATATCTGGAAACATGGACTTCATAGCAAAAAAAAAAATTCTAGAGCTAAAGAGAATCATTAAATTATAATAAAGGCATCCTACTTGAAACAAAAGCAATTAACAAAAGAATTTCAGGTATTACACAAAGAAATATACTAATTACAGTGTTAATAAAAGAGGAAGTATGGGGTGTATGGGAACTGTTTGTACTACTTTACAATTTGCTTTGTTATTGTAAAAGTATTCTAAAATAAAAGAATGTACAAAGAATTACATGAAGAAATACTATTTACCTACATCAGATGTCAGAAAATATTACTATAATAGAAGTCCCAAACTACACTATCAAGCAGTTATTATTTATTTTTATTTATTTGTATTGCTTCTTTGTGAGAAAGAGAGACTATAACTCGAAAGAGAGAGACAGAGCTTCCATTCACTGGTCTACTTCTGGGCTGGGCCAAAGCCGGGAGCCCTGACCTCAATCTGGGTCTCCCACATGGCTGGCAGTGCTCACCTAAGCAGGGCGCTGGAATGGGGAGAGGGGCCAGGATTTGAATTCAGGCATTTTGTTTGACATGGATGTGGGCAACACAACTGACATCTTAACTGCTAAACCAAAAACCTGTGTCCCCAGCCAATTACTTGACAAGCACAGAACACTCTGCCCCCATGCAGCTAGGTATGCACTTTTTCATAGCTGATGTGGAAAATTCACCAACAGAGCTTTACCAGAAACTTAACAAATTTCTATGTTCTCTCAGATTAAAAGAGGTCAAACTGAAAGTCAGTGATATCAAATATGTAGAGAATGCCCAAATGTGTGAAATAAACAATACACTTCTATATATCCCATGGCTCAAAGAGGAGAAATTACTAAATGTCTAAAATTTAAAGAAAATAAAATATTGTATATATATGTACTTTTATTTTTAATTTATCATTATTAAAGTTATAACATTAAAAGTTTATATAAGAAAGGAATGGGATTACAATATATTGATGTATGCCTGCACATTTAGAAAGTAGAAAAAGGTGCATATTAAATTTAAAGCAAAAATAATATATGAATAGGCCGGCGCCGTGGCTTAACAGGCTAATCCTCCGCCTTGCGGCGCCGGCACACCGAGTTCTGGTCCTGGTCGGGGCACCGATCCTGTCCTGGTTGCCCCTCTTCCAGGCCAGCTCTCTGCTGTGGCCAGGGAGTGCAGTGGAGGATGGCCCAAGTGCTTGGGCCCTGCACCCCATGGGAGACCAGGATAAGCACCTGGCTCCTGCCATCGGAACAGCGCGGTGCGCCGGCCGCAGCGCGCCTACCGCGGCGGCCATTGGAGGGTGAACTAACGGCAAAAAGGAAGACCTTTCTCTCTGTCTCCCTCTACTGTCCACTCTGCCTGTCAAAATAAATAAATAAATAAATAAATAAAATAATATATGAATTGATAAATCAATTCATTATTGAAATTGAGAACAGAAAACAAAGAAAAAAACATTGATTAAAGCTGATTCTTTTAAAGACAGTTAATAAAATTGATAAACCTCTCACCAAGAAGGAAAGAGAGGGGCTGGCACTGTGGCATAGGGTTGGTAAAGCCACTGCCTGCTGTGCTGGCATCCCATATAAGCGCCGGTTTGAATCCTGGATACTGCTCTTCTAATCCAGCTCTCTGCTATGGCCTGGGAAAGCAGTAGAAGGTGGCCCAACTCCTTTGGCCCCTACGTCCACATGGGAGACCCAGAAGAAGCTCCTGGCTCCTGGCTTTTGATCAGCCCAGCTCCGGCCGATGTGGCCATTTGGTGAATGAACCAGCAGATGAAAGACTCTCTCTCTCTCTTTCTTTCTCTCTCTCTGCCTCTGCCTCTCTATAAGTCTACCTTGCATATAAGTAAATACATCTTAAAAAAAACCAAGGAACATCCTTGTTTAAAAAAAAAAAAAAAGAAGGAAAGAGAAAGCACAACTTACAAATATGAGGGAGAGGGAGAGGGAGAGGGAGAGGGAGAGGGAGAGGGAGAGGGAGAGGGAGAGGGAGAGGGAGAGGGAGAGGGAGAGGGAGAGGGAGAGGGAGAGGGATCTTCCATCTGCTGGTTCATTTCTTAAATCGAGGAGCTAGGAGTTTCTTCTGGGTCTCCCACCTGAGGGAGGGGCCCAAGCCCTTTCGTCTTTTTCTGCTGCTTTTCTAGGCACATTAGCAGGATGCAGGATTGGAAGCAGAGAAATTTCGACTTGAACCAGCATGCATGTGGGATGTTGGCACTATAGGTGACAGCTTTACAGGCTACAAGACATCACCATTCCCCTTCAAATTCTTTAAATATTTTTACTAATTCCTTCTCTTTTTTGGGACTTACTACCAATTCTATATCATAAACAAATAAATATATACCCATATATGATAAAGCTATATATATTTATAATAATAATAAAATACTGCATGTATTTATGTACTATTATGTGTCAATTAATCTCTATGCAGATATATGTGTAAGTTGGACATACTGTCAAACATTGACATTGCCTTAATGATTCCTGATCTTCTGTTCATATTTTTCAATCCTCTCTCCCTGTTCTTCTAATTAAATAACTTCTATTAATCTGTTTTCAGGTTCACAGATTTTTCCTTACCAATCTTCTCTGAATTCTACCCAGTGAACATTTATGTCTCAAATACTCCTACTAAATGTGTGATTCAAAGACAGATTTGTTTTAATTTTGTGTATTTTATGTGTCTTCTGAGATAGCATATTTCATCCATTTTTCCATTTCATCCACCATTTAATACCATATTTCATACATATGTATTGAGCTCACAGACCATATTCATATTAAATTTCATAATGCCTTTTTGTGATAATTATACCACCTAGGTCAATGGTAGGTTGATATTTGTCAATTTTTGTTTCCTTTGGAAATAGGTCTCATTTTCCTAGATTGTTGGTGGTCAAGTAATTTTGGAGTGTATTCTGGAATATGAAAGTTATGTTGTGGAGACTCTGGCTTTTATTATATACTCAAAAGTAATGTTGCTGTCTTGTTTTATAGGCATTGAAGTTGGTTAGACTCAGATATCAGCCCAGACTGGTAATAGTTTTCCTCATTTTTGTGAGAGTTGGAGGTTGCACAGCTATTTGGATAAGCTTTACTTATTGAATTAGAGGTTTTGTTTCATAGATTATTATTTGGGTTTTTTTCTCTTGCTTTCCTTTCAATATAATTGGTCTAAACCCCTCTGAATTTTCCCAAGGCAAAAACAATGGCCTATTTTAAAAAAGAAATAAAAATTTTTGTCATTCTACATTCTTACTATGACTGCCAATGCCATAAAGACAAGGTTGCATTAAAAAGTGGGACTCTTTGTGTACCAGTTGTCTCCTCTATATTTTATTATCCTTGGGGTTCTGCTTATTTCTCAATCTTGAGAGTCATTAATTAGCAAGTAACACTTGGATAGATCTTTGCTCAGGGATTTGCGTATAGTAGGTAAAAACCCTTAGGGCTGATACCACCTTGAGGACAAGCATCTTTGACATAAGATTTGTGTCAATAACAAGTTTTTTATGACATTCTTCCTAAAAAAATCTTCGGCTGTTATGTCTCATGATGGTGAATAATGCGGAAACATTCCTGGAAAATAATACATTGTGAACATTAGATAAAGATTCTTCTCCAGTTACTAAAGGGTTGTATCCCTTAAGCTTATCATAATTGAAAATATCGTAAGTCAAAAATGCACTTAATATACCTAATCTATCAAACATCTTAGTTTAGTATCCTCATGCCTTTCTGAAAACTATGGCTTGCTGTCACTATGCAGAGTGATGAGGAGTATCCTAACCACTTATCATTAGCCAAGCCCAATATCAAGACTTGAAATTCTAAGTGTTTCTCTTGAATGCATATTTATTTAACACCATTAGAGAAAAATATGTCCAACCATAATTTGAGGACTATCTATTATATTTTCAAATTTTACACCCTGGAGCTTGAGTCATTGTTTGACTTGCTCTTGTATGGCTCACAGGCAGTATGAGCTCAATAAAATGTCCATGATTCTGTGGACAAACTGGTTTCCATGGGAATCCATGGATAATGAGGAGGACTCTGTAGTCTTAACACAATCTATTTTAGCATTTTCAGATAATCTTTGACTATTCTATGTAGTAACTGATGGCTGTCTGGTTCCCCAAAATTAACTCCAGCATAAATGCCCTGCTTCACATTTCTTATTCATAATGTCAGCTACTTTTATAACAGCTGCATTTGGAATGTATTCATCTTGTCATGAAAAGCAAATCTACCATCTATTGCTGAATGTAAGACAGCAAGGAGGTTTGATGGTATTCATAGACCATATCATGCTTCTTTTGAGATGTCTTTGCCATCAGAAAATAATGTGAATAGTATGAAAAGGTTCACTGACAAACCTCTAGCCTGTTACTGAAATGTGATTTATCTCTGAGCTCATATTGATTTTCACAAAGAAAGCTAGAGTTTGAAAGATACATAATACTTCGATTTTGTACTCCTATAAACAGCTAACTATATAACCCAAAAACTTTACAAATATTAATTGACACATTCTGAAACTATATTGTTATTATGAATTTTAAGTATGGTTTTGAAAATAATTCAGGAGAATTATATTCTGTGCATGATTTTTATATCAGTTGCAATTTTTCAGTAAGAAGAATGTGTACAAAATGATATGGAATGATTTTCAATCTTATCGAAAAGACAGTTTTCAATCCATCAAAATGATAGACAAGGGGAAAAGTTCTAGACTTGATGTGTTAGATGTATGATGAAAAATATAATTAAATACAAAAGTAATATTTTATTTAGCCTTCATGTTATACTTGCTAAATTAATGTATTTAAAGAACTAATATATACAACTTTAAATAAAATAAGATATTGAACCTATGACTATGAATACAAAATATCCTTCAAAGTATTATGTGTTTTTGTGCCCTGGTAATTCTCTGTCCCAAAAGTATATATCTTAAGTGAATCAGTTGTTAGGGTTCCTTTTTCTCATGATACAAATAATCTTATAAAAACTAAATCTGTTATAGTAAATATGGTTGGCATTTTTATAAAACTCAGTATATTAAAATATACATATATAACTTCTTCTAGGTTACAGTTATCTATTACATATCTATTGAAACTCAATAAAAATGATTTAAAGTAGATTAGAAAGAAGGGAGAAATCAAGCTTTTTTTATGTATGTCAAAAATCAATACAAATTTTATTTTTGGTGTCTTTAGAAATATAACTATTGACATCAAATGGGATATAATTTTATAAGAATTCCAAAAAAGAAGTTTCTGCACAATTTGATGTAATAGAACATTTGTCATCACATATGGCTGATGGACATTCAATGTAATCATCAATAAAGTAAATCCAAAATTATAGTGCAGAGGAAATAAACAAGAATACTTATTGTTGTCAAAGCTCCTATTTAGTATTTTTACTGTTAACTTTATAAGCTTTTGAAGTTTAGTCTCAATCACATGTGTATTCTGACTTCCAAAGCAGTATATGTATAATCTAAAAGTACAAAATCATTAAAACCTAATATTCCAGTGCCAGCACTGTGGTGTAGACGGTTAAAGCCCTGGCCTGCAGTGCCGGCATCCCATATGGGCGCTGGTTTGAGTCCCAGCTGCTCCACTTCTGATCCAACTCTGTACTATGGCCTGGGAAAACAGTAGAGGATGGCCTAAGTTCTAGGGCCCCTGTACCCATCTGGGAGAACTGGAGGAAGCTCCTGGATCCTGGCTTCAGATCAGCTCAGCCCTGGTTATTGTGGCCATTTGGGGAGTGAACCAGCAGATGGAAGACCTCTTTCTCTCTGTCTCTATCTCTCTCTGTAACTCTGTCTTTCAAATAAATACAATAATTTTTTAAATAAAAATAAAAAACTCTAATATTCCTGAATTTTGGTTGTCAAGGTGATGTTTACTATGTCTAGAAAATCTTTTAGCGTCATTGCATTCTATATTAATTTAGAACAGAACCAGGTAACACTTCTTCTCTTTATTGATGAATCTCTTTTGTGCATCTATTTGGCTCCATATTAACAATCACCTACATGTGAGAAGGCATAAACTCTCTATCTATCTGACAAAGTAACTGTTTAAATGATTTCTATCCATCTGCATAAATATTTGCACATTATTTTGATCATTAATCCTTATATAAGTAATTTCTGAATAGCACCTCAATATATGTCCATTGGTTATTTTACAAGTGAATAAAATAGATTAGAAGAATAAAACTTCTTAAATAGAAGCACTAATTATTTTATTTTCCTCCCATTATATCTGCTGGCATCACTTCTTCTACAGAGTTATGCTCCAGTGCTGCCAGAGTGATTTATTTATGATGGTTCTTGCATATGACTACTTACCATAAGGCTTTCATTCATGTTCTTTCTTCTGGGGACCTTTACCTCCTGCTCCACAAAGTCTCATTCACTCTAACTCATGTAATAACACATACTCATGCTTCAGATCATAACTGAAATGTCAATGGCTCACAGTCCCTTTTCCTGTCCATGCATAATCTTTTCATATGTATTTTTATGAGCCTTTTTAAAGAACTCTCATATTCATGAACTTCAAATGTTTTTGCACAAAAATAAACTTGTCTTTTAATTTCACTTTCCACAACCTTTTTGAAGAACCCTGGTATATCACTATAATCTGTATCTTTAATTTTGCCACTTGAAGGGCCAGCACTGTGGCTTAGTAAGCTAAGTGTCCACCTGTGGCATCAGCATCCGATGTGGGCACAGGTTTGTGTATCAGCTGCTCCTCTTCCAATTCAGCTCTCAGCTTATGGCCTGGGAAAGTATTGGAGGATGGCCTAAGTGCTTGGGCCCCTGCACCCATGTAGGAGAGCATGAAGAAGATCCTGGCTCCTGGCTTCGAATTGGCTCATGTTTGGCCCTTGTGGCAATTTAGGGAGTGAACCACCAGATGGAAGACCTTTCTCTCTGTCTGTAACTCTACCTATCTAATAAATAAATGAGATTTTAAAAAACTTTGCAACTTCAGTAAAAGCTCTCATAGCAGATTGTTGATATTGTTTTATCTGGTATGTTCAGTATGTAACCAAATATAGGGAAAAAGGTACTGTAATACACTGTTGGTGGGAATGTAAACAACCCTCTTGGAAGACAGTATGGAGATACCACAGAAATCTGTAAAGATATCTGCCATATGGCCCAGCCATCCCACTCCTGGGAATTTACCCAAGTTAAACAAAATCAGCATATAAAAGAGTTATTTGTACCCCTGTGTTTAATGGAGCTCAATTCACAATAGCTAAAGTATGGAATAAACCCGGATGTCCATCAACAAATGACTGGATAAAAAAATGTAGAATGAATACACTATGGAATATTAATCAGCTATAAAAAAGAATGAAATCCTTTCTTCTGCAACAAAATGGTCGCAACTGGAAACCATTATACTTATTGAATTAAGCCAGTCACAAAAAGACAAATACCATATGTTTTCCCTGATCTGTCATAACTAATAGAGTATGCAAAAATGTAATGTATATGAGCAAAATTGACATTTTGAGATTTGATGATTGTTTACAGTTCTTGTCTCAACAGTCAAGGAACAGTTTTTTTTTTTTTTTCCTTTTTACTATTTGTTGAATTTTTACAGTAATTCTTTACTTGTGAGTATAAAGTAAACCGAAAGTAGATCATTGTAAAAAATACACAACACCACTCACAGTCCCTAAAACAATAATTACTTAAGTGCACATAATTTTTTTAAAAAGTGGGTGTTATGTTTTGGGAGCTCAGTATAAATCTGTTGAAACTTCTGTGTGGCCTAATAGATGTCCATATGCCATATAGGAGTACCACAGTCTGTGTCTTGGCTCTGCTGTGAATTCCAACTTCCTGCTAATGCACACCCTGGGAGGAGGCAGTGATGGCCTTACTACTTGGGTCCCTGCCACCCCTCAGAGGGCCTTTGAATTTCTAGCACCTGATTTCAGTCTCACTCTGTTTTGACTGTTGTGGGCACTTAGTGGAATGAATAAGTAATTGGATGGTCTGTCACTGTCTCTGTTTCTCTCTTTTCCTGTCTCTCTAACTCTTAAGTATATAAATAGATAAAAATGTAAAAATAAATATCTCTTGCATCCATGGCTGAATCTCAGGATTAGATAGCTTTTGTGTTTATTTTAGTTTTTGTCACCTTGTCACCATAGTGTAGGAATAAACTGATGATATGGATTAATGCTTCAAAAGGACCCCAAAAGCGAAGTAAAATGAGATAAAACAATATATCTGTGTTAAGGTGATTTATGGGGCAGTGGAACAAATCCTCTTAGACATCAATCAAAAGCAATGCTGAGAGGCAGGCATTTGGCATAGCTGTTAAGATATCAGTATGGATGCCTACATACCGTATCAGAGTGTCCGGGATCAAGCCCCGCTCCACTGTGACTCCAGCTTCCTGCTGATGCACACCCTGGGAGCCAGCAGTGACAGCTCAAGTACTCGAATCTCTGCCATCCACGTCAGAGGCCTGGATTAGGTTCTGACTCCTGGGCCAACCTCATCTGTTGAGGCCATTTGAGATGTGAACCAGTGGATAGGAGAGCTCTGCCTCAGTCACTACCTTTCAGATAATAAAAGAAAATATCGCTGAGAAAACTGTTCCACTGCCCTCTAAATTATCTTAACGCAGATATTATTTAGTTGTGACCATTATTAGATCACAGCAGCATGGCCAGAGCCATAGCAAAACATCCCGTATCCTGATATGTGAATGTGTGTAATAGATGTAAATATAGATGCAGTGCATTTTTAATCTAGAATGATTAAATATACCATTAAGTATATAAGTTGATCTACTCAAATAAGTGACAAATTAGGGAAAATAAAAATAAATGTAGACAAAATAAGATAAAACTGAGGTAAAGTTAATGCACAAAAATTGTGAATTTTTTGTTTGTTTCTTTTTAAGACAAAAGCTGCAAATTTGTTCTGAGCTTCCAAAAACCAAACCAAGCCAATAAAGTGGTATGATGAAATAGTAGTATAAAATAAAGTAGCAGTATAAAATAAAATCAGTGCATGAGTTCATAACATAAAAGTGGTTCAGGGGAAATGTATCTATATATTCCTATACATTTTTAGGAGCTCAGCCAGGCTTATGTATAAATGACTTATGAATGCCTAAACACAAAACTGAGTACAACAAACATATTTGGAGAGAGCATTCTGCAGAAATAATTATTAACAATTAATATCAACAATGTATGTCCATAGATTTAACCATTTCGTTCTAGTTCAGTTTTTCCATAGCAGTATTTTCAGATACTCTGCAAGGATGCTCAAATCATGCAATTTCCTACTAAAAGTTATAGATAAATTTGCTAGAGTGTTTACCTAAGAAGTCTGTGACTTAGGCTCCTTTACAGAATTGCTAGAGCTTGATTTAAGTCAATAACTCTAAGTCACATTCTCAAAATGTTGCTATTATTGCTGAGTCATCTCTTTGAGAATACTTATAGAACTAGCCAATTTCTCAGTGAAGTATGAAATGATATCATGGGGCCAGCGCTGTGGCATAGCGGATAAAGCCGCCACCTGCAGTGCCAGCATCCCATATGAGCGCCAGTTCAAGTCCCAGCTGCTCCACTTCCGATCCAGCTCCACTTCCGATCCCAGCTGTGGCCTGGGAAAGCAGTAGAAGATGGCCAAAGTCCTTGGGGCCCTGCACCATCATGGGAGACCCTGGAAGAAGCTCCTGGCTCCTGGCTTCGGATCGGCACAGCTCCGGCCATTGAAGCCATCTGGGGAGTGAACCAGCAGATCGAAGACCTCTCTCTCTGCCTCTCCTTCTCTTTCTGTGTAACTCTGACTTTAAAGTAAATAATAATTTTTTTAAGAAAATTATATCATAAACTTGGAGAAAAAGTGTTTATTTTGATAACCAGATGACAAACATCCAACTCATCTAAAACAAATCTTGACTAATCATAGTGGTAATTAAATCAGGAAGTTTCAAAATATGGAATATTTCACACTATTTCCAAGTACTATTTAATATTTTAGGTTAAAACAACTGCAAGCATTGGTGCTTGGATGCCATTCAAATGCATGTCTTATAAAAGTGCTTTTAACAAGCACCATAACAACAATGCATGGGCTTTACATGTAACTGGCTCTATTTCCTACAACTGAAATTGGTAAAATTCAATGAAAGCTAAAAACAATCATATACATTTCCTGATTGAAGTCTTTAATAGGTGAAGGCAGTGCTATGGGATTTAGTAATGAAATACCCATGTTGGAAGCCTATTAACTCCTTCCGGAAAACATCAGCTTCAGCATTTTAAATTATATTTATTGAGCAGTTATGTATTTCAAATATATGAACTAGATTCATGACAAGGAATCATTCAAGTCCCTATGATCTTATTGATCTTTTCAACAAGTAACTCATCTGGACAAAGCTGCACTTATTCCTTTATTCCATAAATAGTTCTTAAGTTTCTCCTTTGTGCCAGGAACTGTGAGGAGTAATGCTCTGAGATTACAACAGTTAAGAAATTTTCCCCAATTCTAATGAGGTGTAGAGAGCAAACAATCACACACTCATATTAATTTTGAGTGATCATTGTGTGCCAAGCATTGTGCTAAATGTTTAACAAAAATTACTTTATAATTCTCTTAGTAAACTCTTGGATATTATGTTTTACATTTTCTTGTTCAGGAAATTGAGGTGCAGAGAGACTGAGTGAAATATGCCCCTCACATGTTAGCAAATATCAATGCAATAATTAATCCTGAGTGGTCAGAAACAAGGGTGTTTGCATATTATCAACTGCCATCCACATTATTTGAGGGCAAACAAAATAGAACCTACAGCTCCAAAATATGCCTCTGAAAAGATTATTCAGGTCAAAGTATATGACAACATTTTCCAGAATTTTAGAAAGGTGATTTGAGATTCTTCCTTTTGATCTGGCATTTTTTAGCACTGTAATTTTAAGGATATGTGTTTAATGTTTTAATTCTAATCTCTATTAAAATTTGAAGATAAAATGTCCACAGCAGTGTTTTTGTAGGTAGATGATGCAATCATATGTGTGATATTGGGTTCCAAAAAATTCCAGTTCAATGCTAAATAAAGCCTTAGGAAACACTAGACTGGAATTAATTTATTTCTTTGAAAAACTTGTATATGTGGGCTCTTCAGAGAACTGGATATTTGGATGGGGGCAGAAATGAAGGAAGGAAAAAGAAAACGGTTAAGAAAAAACTTCTTTCAATTTTACTAAGGATGGGTCTGTATCATGGTACAATAGTCAACACATTATCCAAGCCATCTATTACAGATACCTGAAAACCTCAAATTTTAATTGAATTACTCTTCATTCCACCTTGGGTCTGATATTTGGAATTTTCTCCTGAGGTATAATTCTATGCTTTTTGATGTTTGGAGTGGATTTCTCATTCGGATGATGTAATATATCAGTCTTCTAAGAAGTTCAGAGATCTATCACATAGCTCAAAGCATTTTTTACCCTGCAGGACCAAATTAAAGATGAAAGGGGACGAAAGGAGAAATGCTCATTGAAATATAAATATTTCATCTTTATTAATTCTTAAAGCAGGTAAGATGAATTTTAAAAGGAAAAGGTGAGTTGTGTTATGTAAAATCTTGGGATTTCTGATGTGAATATTATCCCTGCACTTGATGACATGTTAAAAAATAGTTTATGCTAGAAAATGTGTCACATTCTAAATCTTAACTGAGATGAATTAATTTAGAATACCTTTTTAACTAATTTAATGCAGTTAGGATTATCTCAGGTTGGGACTCTTTTGAAAGAAGTGTTTCTGAATAACTAACTTTGCAGAAGCATACTAAAAATGTTACAGACTATATTAAACACTAACATACATTCCCAGTGCTGTATTCATTTACCTTCCTATAATTGCTTAATCTTCCTTTTTATTACTAAAATATTGAAGACCTGACAATATGCATAGCAAAAACACAAAAATGGAAGCACAACACTAAACTGTAAAGCTGATAATCATCATCATTTGAGAAATTGCGATGACATCCTAATAAAGACATTTAGTCTATTTTTTTAAAGATTTATGTTATTTGTAAGACAGAGTTACAGAGAGAGGTAGAGACAGAGAGAGAGGCCTTGTTAGTGTATTGATTTTTGTGTATTGATTTTGTACCCCATAACTTTGGGGAATTCTCATATGACTCCTAGTAATTGCTTACTCGAGTTTTCTGGTTCCTCTGCATAAAAAATCATGTCATCTGCAAACTTGTATAATTTGACTTCCTCCTTTCCAAGTTGTATCACTTTAGTTTATTTTTCTTTCCTAATGGCTCTGCTCACAACTCCCAGAGCTATATTTAATGATGAAAGTGGACATCCATGTCTGGTCTGGACCATAGTGGAAATACTTTCAATTTTTCTCTGTTCAATAGGATGCTGACTGTGGGTTTGTCATATACTGCCATAATTGTATTGAGGGATGTCCCTTCTATATTTTTAAATAAAAATTTTAAAAATATCATGAAAGGATTTTATATTTTATCAAATGCTTTCTCTTATCTATTGAAATAACCATATGGTTTTAATTCCTCTTATTATTGATGTGCTGTATCACCTTTATTACATTTTTATGATCTCTACTTTGGGAAAATACGTGAAAAGTAAAAAGACTAGGGTACAAATACAAAATTATTGAAATTCTGATGGTCATAATTTTTTGCTTCGCATTTTTTTTTCTTTTTTAAATAACAGGTGATAAGGACAAACTGTTATGCTAAAAATCAATCAGTACATTCCCATCTCTTTGTTCCATTTGTTTTTATGATACACAAAATAGAAGTTGAAATATAATTAGTGCCATTTAGCAACTGTGTTAATAATTAATTTTATTTTAGCTATCAACAGTTTATTCAAATTTAGTTTCTTTATACTTTTCTCCAATTCAAAGAGAAATGTATCTTTAAGATCATATTATACAAAATTTTAGCGAAGGTTGCAGTCTTCCATGCTCTTTTTCATATATCAATGTCTAAAAAATGAACTTATATGTTTGATTCTGTAACTCTTGAAGAAAACCATGGTAATGAGCACCCACAATCCCAGAGTAAAACCTGTAGGAGGATGCCAATCTTTAGTCTTTTGTCTGTGGTATATTATTTGAGCTACAAGAAATCGTTTACTATATTTCAGAGTTTCTGTTAGTTCTGTATCCATTCCATCTTCTTTTTGCTGCTTTCCATGATTTCTGAGTCCTCTTACAAACTAATAGTTTCTGTGTAAGCAGCCGTGATTGCTGGCTTCAGACTCAATTTACATATATATACATCTATGTAAATTTATTTGGATTATTTGGGAAAGTGATCCACAAGAACTTGAGGGTTTTATTTAATGGAGAGGGAAGTCAGAAAAATAAACTGGGAGTTCTATACCAAGCACAGGGCAGATCAAGGGCCACTTGGAGGAATCTATGGACCAGAGCTGGGCAGAGAAGCTGTGCGGGCAGGAGTGGCTACAAAGCAGGGCTGAGTTTACATATATTGAACTGTCCCTGCGTTCCTGTGGTAATTCGCACTATTTCAGGGTAGATGATATTTTTGAAGTGTTATTGGATTAATTTTTTTAGTATTTTGCTGAGAACTTTTGTGTCTATGTCAGGAATTTGGTCTATAGTTTTCTTTTTCTGTTGTTTTTCTGGTTTTGGAATTAAGGTAATGTTGGACTCACAGAACTAATGTGGAATGATCCCTTACCCCCCACAACTGTTTTTAAAGGTTTAAGAATAATTGATACTAGTTTTTTCTTAAAAGTTTGGCAGAATGCAGCAGTGAAACTATCCGGTGCTGGGCTTTTCTTTGTTGAGAGGCTCTTTATTACTGATTAAACCACAACCTTGTTCAATGATCGACTCAGGTTTTCTATGTGTTAGAGTCTCAATTTTGGGAAATTAAATATGTCCAGAAATATATCCATTTCTTCTAGATATTCTTTTTTTCTTTTCTTCTTCTTTTTTTTTTTTTTTTTGGACAGGCAGAGTGGACAGTGAGAGAGAGAGAGAGAGAAAGGTCTTCCTTTACCGTTGGTTCACCCTCCAATGGCCACTGTGGCCGGAGCACCACTCTGATCTGAAGCCAGGAGCCAGGTTATCCTGGTCTCTCATGGGTTGCAGGGCCCAAGCACTTGGGCCATCCTCCACTGCACTCCCAGTCTATAGCAGAGAGCTGGCCTGGAAGAGGGGCAACCGGGACAGAATCCGGCGCCCTGACCGGGACTAGAACTTGGTGTGCCGGCGCCGCTAGGCGGAGGATTAGCCTGTTGAGCCACGGCACCGGCCTAGATTTTCTAATTGTTGGCATATATCTTCATGTAATAATTTCTAGCGATCATTTGTATTTCAGTGGTATCACTTATAACTTTTTCTTTTTCATCTCTGATTTTACTTACTAGGTTCTTTTTGTGCTATTTTGCTTAGTTTGGCCAATGATGTATCAATTTTGCTTTTTATTTTGTTGTTGCTCAAAAAAAATAGCTGTTCATTTCAACTGCTCTAGTTTTTAAATTGAAATATTGTTTATTCTGTAATTTTTAATGCCTTTTCTTTTACTAATTTTGTATTTTTCTTGTTTTTCTGAGTCCTTGAGATGTAGGTTTATAATGTTCCTGACACCTTTCCAATTTATGGTATGGACACTAATTGCTATACATTTTCCTAACACTGTTCTTGCTGTATCCCATAAGCTTTTATATGTTGTGTTTTCATTTTCATTTGTTTCAAGAAATTTTTGAATTTCATTTTTTATTTTTTTCTATGACCCACTGATAATTTGGGGCATGTTCTGTCTCCATGTGAGTATATATTTTGTAGAGTTTCTTTTTTACTAATTTCCAGATTCATCCCACTGTGGCTAGAAAAGATACCTCATATGATTTCACTTTTTAAAAGTTTGTTGAGAGTTGTTTTATGGTCTGGTAAATGGTCTGTCCTAGAGAATGTCCCATGCACTGATGAAAAGATCATGTATTCTGAAGCTGTGGGTTGGAATGTTCTGTAGATATCCATTAGGTCCCTTTGTTCTATTGTTCTTTTTTTTTTTTCTTTTTTAAAAAACATTCCTAAGCAAAAAGCATACATATGATTTTTACATGTTCTATTTGTGGATTAATCAATCCTGTTTCATAGTCATCAGAGGTGATTGTTGGTGTCTATAAGGTATACATGTTTGATAGAAAAAGTCATGCATTTTTCATTTGTATTTACTTCAAGGTCAATTTCATTTAGATCCCTATCTTGCCCTGATTAAGATCCTGTGCTTAGTGATAGGAACAGAGTAAAATACAGTGGCAGAACTATACTAGGTTAGCCATAAGAGGCTCACAGTATGAGCAGTAAGTTTTTATATATTTGCTGAGGATCCCTAGTAAATATTAACACCTGAACTATGAAAGCCTCAACTGCTGGACAACTAGAATTTTAGTAACACTTGTCTTATTCACAAAATGCTATGAAGCTTAAGATGGAAAAATACAAATATAATAAAATGCTTTGACAACACCTAAAGAATCATGAACTCTTTTTAGGTATACAAAAGTGATCCTAACTCTCTGGAGCTAACAACAGCTGTGACCACTTTTACTGCTCAAAAAAGTCATGTTCTTTTATACGGACTATAGATCTATAGTGTAGATTATTTATGTTGTTTCTTTTTTGGTTTTGGTTTTACCTGCTATGCCATGATGCTGCCCCCCCACCCCTTGTTGGTTTTGGTATGATTGACCTGTTCAATGATGAAAGTAGAGTGTTGGAGTCTCTCATTATTATTGTTTTGGAGCTTACGTCTCCCATTACAGCCATCAACTTTTTATTATAAAATTGATTTCCCTAGCATTGGATGCAAATATATTTACTATAAACACATCTTGGTAAATTGATCCCTTAATTATTACATAATGACCTTCCTTTTCTCTTTTAACAGTTTTTTTTTTTTTTTAAGATTTGTTTTATTATTTGAAAGACAGAGTTAAAGAGAGAGGTAGAGATAGAGAGAAAGGTCTTCCATCCGCTGGTTCACTCCTGAGTTGGTTGCAATGGCCGGAGCTGTGCTGATCAGAAGCCAGGACCCAGGAGCTTCCTCTGAGTCTCTGACGTTGGGGCAGGGGCCCAAGGACTTGGGCCATCTTCTACTGCTATCCCAGGTCATAGCAGAGAGCTTGATCAGAAGAGGAGCAGCCAGGACTAGAACCGGTGCCGATATGGGATGCTGGCACCGCAGTCCAGGGCGTTAACCTGCTGTGCCACAATGCTGGCCCCCTTTTAACGGTTTTTATGCGAAGTCTACTTTGTCTGAAATGAGTATAGCCACTCCTGCTCACTTTCACTTTCATTGCATGGAACACTTTTTTTCCATCCTTTTGCTTTCAGTCTATCTTTTTGGGTGAAGTATGTTTCTCTTAGGCTGTACATAGATTGGTCTTGTTTTTTAATCCATTCAGCCAGTCTGTGTCTGTTTTTTTAAAAGATTTATTTATTTATTTGACAGAGTTACACAAAGAGAGACAGAGAGGCAGAGAGAGCGAGAGAGAGGTCGTTCATCCACTGGTCCATTCCCCAGATGGCCGCAACGGCCAGAGCTGCGCCAATCGGAAGCCAGGAGCCAGGAGCTTCCTCCAGGTCTCCCATGTGGGTGCAGGGGCCCAAGGACTTGGGCCATCTTCTACTGCTTTCCCAGGCCACAGAAGAGAGCTGGATTGGAAGTGGAGCAGCTGGGACTTGAACCAGCATCCATATGAGATGCTGGAAGTGCAGGCAGACTGCTTTACTCACTATGCCACAGTGCTGGCCCCAGTCTATGTCTTTTAATTTAATTGAAGAATTTAGTTCATTTAGATTCAAGGTTTTTTTTATAAGCAATGACTTAGTCCTGCCATTTTTCCCTAAATATTCCTATTGTTTGTTTTGAATCTCCTTTGTCCTTTTACTAGGAAGTTTTCAGCCATCAAATCTTTCATGATGCTGGTTGTTTTTCTCAGCTTATGCATATAGTACATCTTTATATACATTTGTAAAGCTGACTGATGGTAACAGATTCTTTCAATTTTTCTTGTGTTGGAAGTTCATTTTTTCACATTTATTTATGAGTGAGTGCTTTGCTGGGTAAAGTATTCTAGATTGGTATTCTTTTTTCTCTTAAGACTTGGATTATAGCTCTCAATTCTTTCCTGGTATAGAGGGTTTCTGCTGAGAAATATACTGTCAATATGATTACAGTTCCTTTAAAGGTGATTGAATGAGGCTTGTGCTGTGATGTAGTAGGTTAAGCCTCCTCCGCCTCAGTTGCTGGTATCCCATGTGGGTGCAGTTCAAGTCCTGGCCACTCTCCACTTCTGATTCAGCTCCCTACTAATGGCCTGGTAAAGCCGTGGAAGATGGCCTAGGTGCTTGGGCCCCTGAACCCATTTGGGAGACCAGGAAGAAGCTACTGGTTCCTGACTTTGGATCAGCTCAGCTTTGGCCATTGCAGCCATTTGGGGAGTGAACCAGTGCATGGAGGATGCCTCTATTTCTCACTCTCTGTCTGTAACTCTCCCTCACAAATAAATAAATAAATCTTAAACAAAATAAAGGTCATGGAATGTTTCTTGCAAATTGTAGGATATTTTCCTTATGTTTTAATTTTGAAAGTTTAACTGTAGTGTGTTGTGGTAATCTTTTCTGGTTATGTCTATATGGAGTTCTATGTGCCTCTTGTATTTGGATATCCATATTTTTCCCAAAATTGGATACATTTTCTGCTATTATTTCATTGAATATGTTTTCTAAGTAATTTTTTTGCAAAGCTTCACAAACTCCTAAGATTTATGTTTGGTTGTATGAAGTTATCCCATAGGTCCCAAACAATGTTTTTAACCTTTCTAAGATCATCTTCTGCTGCTGCTGCTGTCCATTTTTTTTTCCACTGAGATATTTCAAAATATCTGTCTTCTGAATCAGATAATGTTTCTTCTGCCTAAGCAAATCTGTTGTTAAAGATTACCACTATGTTTTTTCAAATTTATTTTATTTTATTTTATTTTAATTTATTTCCTTGAGAGGTAGAGCTACAGACAGAGAGAGGGAGAAACAGAGAAAGGTCTTCCATCTGCTGATTCACTCCCCAAATGGTCTCAATAGCTGAAGCTGGGACAATCCCAAGCCAGGGCCCAGGAAATTCTCCTGGGTCTCCCACATGTATGCAGGGGCCTAAGCATTTGAGCTGTCTTCACTGCCTTCCCTGGTCATTAGCAGAGAACTGGATCAGAAGTGGAGCAACCAGGACTAGAATGGGATGCCAGCACCACAGGCAAAGGCTTAGCCTACTGTACCAGCAGTGCCAGCCCCACCACTGTGTTATTTGATTTATGAAATACTTCATTTCTTTTAAAAAAAATCTACTCATGTATTTGAAAGCCAGAGTTACACAGAGAGAAAAGGAGAGGCAGAGTGAGAGACAATAGGTCCTCACTCCCCAATTGGCCGCAATGGCCAGAGCTGCGCCAATCGGAAGCCAGGAGCCAGGAGCTTCTCCCGGTTCTCCCATGCAGGTGCAGGGGTCCAAGGACTTAAGCCATTTTCTACTGCCCTCCCAGACCATAACAGAGAGCTGAATTGGAAGTGGAGCAGCCAGAACTCAAACCGGTGCCCATATGGGATGCCGGCACTGCAGGCAGTGGCTTCACCTGCTATGCCACAGCACTGGCCTCCTAATTTATGAAATACTTCATTTCTAATATTTATGTTTTTTCAATATCTCTATCTCTTTGCCAAATTTTTGTCCATGTAAGATTCTGATTTCCTAATTTTATTCAGCCTTTTCTTTTCTTTATTATCCGCACAGTTATTTTAATTATTTTTTCAGGCATCTCATCATCTCCCCCTCTTCATAGTCCAATATTAATATATTATTGTGTTCCTTTTGGGGTCATAGAGTCTTCCTTGTTCACATTTCTAGTGTTTCAACATTGATTTTTGTCCATCTAGGGAATTTCTTGCTTCTGTCCCTTCTGTAGGCTGGTTTTATGAATTTATTTTTTGATTGAAGGTTTTAGTTCTAGAGATGTGCACCCAGGGAAAAGTGGCATGCCTGTGGCTTACATTTGAGCTCCAGGGGTATTTGCTGGGTGGGACCAGGGAAGCTCTGGCCACTGGTTTTTGGTGGGGCATGAATCTAGAGTGACACCCAAGATGGACATGGTAGAGCACCTCTGGCTATAGTCATTGGTAGGAGAGGACATTGGAGCCAACCAACACATTCTCACTTCCCGCTTTTCTCTATGCCAGGGTGAACCAGCTGATCCACAGCCCAAAGTGAGCTCACAGTGCTCACACACTTCACCCATCCAAGCATGTGCACTGTCCAGAGTAGCAGCTCACTCTGCAGTGGTTCCCTTTATCCCACCATGACACCTGTGAGCCAATTGTGTAGATGCAGGGGCGAATGTCAGCATGCTCAGTGGTGGCATCTCTGTCTATTCTCACCATTACCCAGAGTCCCTTTTCTGTTTCTTCAGTTCTCTGGTGAAAATTTGTCTCAGTCATTTTCCTGAGAATGGGGTCCTTCCTTTGTTTCCTGGTATCTTTTTGTGGCTGAGTTCAGTGTGTTTTCTCACTATTCAGCCATCTTGGATCTGACTTTCTAGTTCGTAAGAAGTACATGTATGGCGTAGTAGGGAAAGTCAATGCCTCTGGTGCCAGTTTCCCATGTGGGCACCAGATCAAGTCCTGGCTGTGCCATTTCTGATCCAGCTGCCTGCTAATGCACCTCAGAAAGCAGCAGAAGATGGCCCGAGCACTTGGGCACATGCACCCGTCTGGGAAATGCTGAAGAAGCTCTTGGCTCCTGGCTCCTGGCTTTGGATCAATATGGTCTGGCCGTTGCAGTCACTTGCAGAGTGAACCAGAAGATAGAAGATCTCTTTATGTCTCTCCCTCTGTTGATCTTGCTCTGTATCTCTGCCTTTCAAATAGATAGGTAAATCATAAAAAAGAAGTAGGTTAAAAAATCACAATATAACTTTTCTGTTAAGAGCATTTTTTGATAATTTTGAATAAATTAGAGTTTTTTATTTCCTAATTTCAAAATACAGATCCAACATCTTATAAATCATAAAGTTGCAAAGATTTTGATAATAAAATTCCTTAAAATAGTATGAAAAAATTAATTTTCAATTTGTGGTAAAAATGTCATTTTTAACTTAAAATAATAGAGTAGATGAGTTCTTTTGCAGATATATAGAAGGATTTAAAGAATGCCAGAAAAAATGAGGGCATGTGAAAAGATACAAAATAAAAATGAATAAATTTAATGGCAAAATGATAAAAAGATAGTTTTAGATTATAATCTATTAGTCCATAGCATAAAAATAAATAAATGAATCACTACATAAATACATAAAATAAGTGAGAGAGAAGGGGTAGCTTCTTCCTTATAGAAAAATTCTTATTAATAATATACATTAATTGAGGAAATATGAAATTAATATTATGCATACAATACAGTGATATTTGTTGTAAGGAAGTTCTGCTTATCAGTGCCAAAACTAGTAGGCAAAATGGGAGGTGCATAACGATATCTGTATGTATACTGGGCCAGCGCCACGGATCAATAGGCTAATCCTCTGCCTGCGGCGCCGGCACACCAGGTTCTAGTCTTGGTGGGGGCGCCGGATTCTGTCCTGGTCGCTCCTCTTCCAGTCCAGCTCTCTGCTGTGGCCCAGGAGTGCAGTGTAGGATGGCCCAAGTGCTTGGGCCCTGCACCTGCATGGGAGAGCAGGAGGAAGCACTTGCCTCCTGGCTTTAGATCAGTGCAGTGCGGTGATTGGGGGGGTGAACCAACGGAAAAGGAAGACCTTTCTCTCTCTCTCTTTCTCTCTCTCTCTCACTGTCCACTCTGCCTGTCAAAAAAAAAAAAAGATATCTGTATGGTCTCAGACTAAATAATTAAAGTAAGGGGGCTGGCGCTGTGGCATAGTGGGTAAAGCTGCCACCTGCAGTGCTGGCATCCCATATGGGCACCAGTTTGAGTCCTGGCTGCTCCACTTCTAATTCAGCTCTCTGCTATGGCCTGGAAAAGCAGTAGAAGATGGTCCAAGTCCTTGGGACTCTGCACCCATGTGGGAGACCCAGAAGAAGCTCCTGGCTCCTGGCTTCCGATTGGCGCAGCTCTGGCCGTTGTGGCCAATTGGCGAGTGAACCAGCAGATCGAAGACCTCTCTCTGTGTGCCTCTCCTTCTCTCTCTGTATAACTCTGAATTTCAAATAAATAAATAAATCTCTAAAAAATAATTAAAGTAAAGGTTATTTATTACAAAGGAAAAACGTTTTTTATAGTGGAGAAACTTGGCAAGATAACAATGCAACCATTTGGCCAAAGAAAATATCACCAGTGTCAATAGATTTATACAGTGTACCTGGGAAGAACACACCATCACTTTTGTGATATTTTCATGATAATTGCATAAAGTAATTCTAATCATGAGAAAGTAATAGACTCCCCTAACTTGCCTAATACTCATTGAAAATGTGAATTCAAAATTCAAGGTAGTGGAACGAAGGAAACATTGAGGAACTGTCATGACAGGCAGAGACTAAAGAGATATGAAAATAAATCCAACGTGAGATCCTGTATTAGATGCTTAAACACACACAAAAAAGAAAAAAAATGTGAAATTTGAATAATATTTATAGTCAATAGAGTCTGTGTCACTTTACACTAAGGATATGTTCTGAGAAATGAACACTTAAGTGAGTTCCTTATTATGTGAATGTCACAGCTTGTACTTACATAAACCTAGGTGATATAACCTCCTATACACCTAGGTAATATGATGTATATCATATAGTCTCTCTCTCTCACTATATATATGTGTGTATGTGATACAACCTATTTCCATATTTAAATAATGACCTATATATAATAATATTTAATAAGTTATTGCTTCAAGAGCATAAGAAAAAAAATGAAGCATTCAAGAGATGTACACTTTTGAGTATAATATGACTGGCAACTTCTTGTCAACACAGAAAAAGAATTAAGTTAGATATGGATCTTTGCTCAAGAAAATCAAAGCACAACACTGGGATAGGCATTGGAGGCAACAGGGTAAACTTTTCCTCTCCTCTCTGAGTGCCAGTTCAGTTCCAGCTATGAAGCTTCTTATTCCAGTTCCCTCCTAATGCATCTTTGTAAGCAGCAGATAATGGCTCAAGTTCTTGGACATCTGTCACCCAAATGGGAGACTGGGATAGAGTTCAGGCCTCCTGGCTTCTGGTCTAGCCCAAGGTGTTGTGGGCATTTGAGGAGTGAACCAGTGGATGGATAATTCCATTCCCCTCCCCACCCCACCTTTCAAGTAGATGAAAATGAAAAACAAACATAAAATTAATAAGAAATAGTACAATGTATCTTAAGTATGGACATTACAACTTTACCATGAGAAACCAGTGAACTTTGTTATGCAAAGAATTTTCATGATCACTACTACCGCATTTCACAGTACTATAAGGATTTCTATATTTAATGAGTTTTGATTTTTATAAACAACGATTTTCCAATGCAACTCCTAAATACTTTTTACTCTCTGATTTTGCTTCTTTGTTGGCATCCCCACTAATTATTTTACATGTGCTGGTGTCTTTTTATTAAAAAAGTATTTATTTTATTTTGTTTATTCCAAAAAGAAGAGAGGGAGGGCGTGGGGTGGGGAGAGAGAAAATATTTCTCATTTGTTGGTTCACTCCCAAAAGGTCCATAATATCCAGGACTAGGACAGCCCAAACCAATAGCCTTGAACTCCATCCAGGTTACCCATGTAGAAGGCAAAGACTCAAATACTTGCGCTGTCACCTGCTACCTTTCTGGGTGCACTATAGCAGGAAAATGGAAATAGAATCAGATCCAACACTCAAACTCAGGCATTCTTGTTTGGGATGCAGACATTCCAAGCAGTAGCTTAACTGCAACTTAACTGCCTGCCTCTGTAATCTTTATATTGTTATCCCAGAGTGATTTTGTCTTTTTAGGCAGTGACCTCTATTTGTTGTTGTAAGTACCCAGAATTTCTCATAACATATTTTTCTTGAAGGAAATGATTTAGTGTTGAGAATATATTTACACTATTAATCTTCAATTACAGAATACATCTCCTCCAATTTATGATCTGTACTGGCCCTTGTTTCTTCTGGTCTTTTGCTATGTTTTCTGATTCTTCTGGCATTACTCGAATCTTCATTTGTTACCACATTTTCTGTGATTATGTAACTTACCACCATGTTAGCAGAAAAATTAAGGGCTTACTCAATATACAAGTGGTTTTTTCTTTGGTCTTTGTGTAGGAAATTGCCAGTTAACTTTCATTTTTTTTTTTTTTAAATAAAGTTAAGTATTAGATGACTTAGCAACTGTTGAATGAATCAAATTGCAGAGCGTGGTCTCCATGAGCTGAATGCTTTTGATACTCCTGATCACTTCATGTAGCCATTATTATATATCTCCACCTATGTTATATGTTCAGTGTAATATACATTACAATCCTAATAATTTTCTTAATAAGCACAGGGGTTTGGTTACTTGCTCCTGGTGGGACTTGTAGAAGCCTTCTTTGGTAAGTCCTATGTTTCAGTGTGAGCAGAACAATTATTCTCCCAAACACATTATTTTCCTGTATTTAGACTTCAATTACCATAAAAACAATCAACATGGCAATTAGAAGAAACCTAAATAATATCTTAATTTTACAAAATGATGAAATCTTCCTGTTGCAGAGAGAACTTGAAGACATAGTTTGACTCCCATGTTTTACCTTCAAAGTTCCTAGGTATTTATGTAAAAACCTAGTTGATTTACTAAGTTATTAATAAAATTTCCTCTAACGATTAAGCCACCAAATTTCACCTGGAATGATTAGTCCTTTTCTTTATAAACAACAAATAAATTCTCTTTCAAATCCATTGCTATGTTTATTCTTTCCTTTCTTTATTTTCTTCAAAGTGTGTTTCCCACATTACTTTGCACAGTGTTCCTTAGGACAGCAGTTTTTATAGTGTAGCTTCAATTTAAGAAGGTCTGTAAGGTCAAAACTATTTTCACAATGATACTGACATGTCTTTTACATTCATTTTTCTCATGAGTGTATAGGGATTTATCTGAGCCTGCATGGTGTGAGATATTCAAACATAGTGAATGCAGAAGCAGTTATAATAATGCAATGGTATTAGAGAACCTGACATCAAAGAAATTTACAAAAATGTGAAACAATGGTGTTCATTTTATGGGTATCAATTTGTGAAATGTAGACATTTTTCAATGGAAGCATTTCTCTTCGTTAGCATGTGATTAATGATGATACAGTTTTAAAGTTAATTTATAGGCAAATATTTTCAAATGTCTCAGTTTTAATTGCTAATGTGGTAAATATCACTATATCCAGCTACTATAGACAAAGGCTCTTTGGAGTTTTTAATATAATTAAACTAAATACATAACTCTTTAAAAAAAGGGAGGGGAAGAAAGTAAAGGTATTAGTTAAATAGCAAGTAGAATTACTGCTAGATGTTAGTTATTTTTTTTTTTTTAATTACAGGTGAATGATACCTAAAGTATACTTCCTGGATATACAGTTCAAAGACCTTTCACATATTAATTTACATACCTTATCATTATGCAGGTTAAGATATACTACTTTTGATGTTTTTGTGTGACTTTTAATTTCAGCATTCTGCAATAACATCAAATTCAGGCAAAATCAGTGTTGTAAAATGAATTACAGTGTTCCATTTGGTGATTTAATGCCAATAAATGGATTTTAATGCATAGTATGTAGCAATGTCAAATAAGTATATACTTAGGTACCTTTTGTGCAGCTAATGTCATCCATCCATCAGTTCTTATTCAATAGTTAATTTCATGTTAAAAATTAGCTTATTTCCTGGCCGGCCTATGTAAAATTTAAACTGTTGTTCTGATACTTTATTTCGTTCTATCAATTCAAATTTTTTCTCTTCTGCACTTAAAAATATCTAGTATGTTATACAATTGACTTATCTATCTTGCTCAATTTTGTCTTTCCTTTTAGAAAGCAAGTTACATAGGATAGAATGGTTTATTTTTGCTTCTGTGCTCGGTACCTAGATGATGTGGCATCATCATTGCTCATTAGGTATTTGTAAAATAAGTATTGAAAAAAGGCAAGTTTTACAAATTTATATAAGGAAAATGCAAAATTATGGCCAGATTATAAATATGAAAATATGATGAAAAATGATGTGGTGTAATCATTATGGTACAGCTAATTAAGTGGATGCTCATATCCCATGTCAGAGTCCTAGTTCAAGTCACAGCAGCTCTGCTTCTGATCCACCTGTCTTTTTTTTTTTTTTTTTTTTTTTGACAGGCAGAGTGGACAGTGAGAGAGATAGAGACAGAGAGAAAGGTATTCCTTTTCCATTGGATCACCCTGCAATGGCCGCTGCGGTTGGTGCACTGTGGCCGGCGCATCACATTGATCCAAAGCCAGGAGCCAGGTGCTTCTCCTGGTCTCCCATGAGGGTGCAGGGCTCAAGGACTTGGGCCATCCTCCACTGCACTGCTAGGCCACAGCAGAGAGCTGGACTGGAGGAGGAGCAACTGGGACAGAATCCGGTGTCCCGACCGGGACTAGAACCCAGTGTGCCGGCGCCACAGGCAGAGAATTAGCCTATTCTGCCTGTCTTTTAATGTGCCTGGGAGGAAGCAGATGATGTCCCAGGTAGTTGGGTCCCCGCCATCCACGTGGAGAGATCTGGATGGAGTCCCTGACTCCTGGCTTCATCCTGGCCCAGCTTTGGCTGCTATAGCCATTTGAAGAGTGAACCATTGGATGAACGATTTCTCTCTGTCTCTTTCTCTGTGTCTCTGAATCCCCAATACATAAGTGAATCTTAAAAAGAAGAAAACATATGTAGAAACAAGATCGGCAGTTTTTTATATTTTATTTATTCTTTATTCTCTAATGCCATTTATTCAGTAAACTGAAATCAAAGGAAAAAAATCATAAAAACATGACAGGGAAGGCATGCACTGGGATTTAATCTAGTTGCCATATGACCTCAGACTGACTGGTGACAAAAAACCAATCTGACAATTAATTAATCCATAATGACTTGTCAGTTTCCAGCAGTATGGTGATATCTTAATCCGCTCTGTGCTTCAAATGCCAATATTTTTCAACTGACCTTTTCGAAAAAAAATTTTACATCCACAGTCACATCTAATGTCAAAACTTCTCGACTCATGGCCAGCACAAATGGAATTTTGTTGCTGAATTATCTTAGAGGCTATGTCAAAGTACAAAATGTGTGAAGTCAGCAATTTCAAGTAAATGAATATCCAGGACAAATAGATAAATTGGTAAAAGAGAACTGCTCTAGCTTAGGTAAACATGGCTTATATGAGACTTTGATATGCAACAGAGATCCATTCAACAGCCGGAAATGGAGAAGATCTTGGTGAACAAAGGCTCATATGTCTTATCTCAAGAGATAAGGGACTCTCATGTCAGAATGCAGACCCATAGACTCTTAGACTACAGGCATTTTTTCTTCATAGATGATAGAAACCTGTACATTAATACGAAATATTCTAGCTTTTAAATTTTGACCTGTTATTCAAACATAAAGCCATGTTGGGTTTACAGTTTCTGAAAGAAAGAAAACATACCCAAATGCTGGAATGGAGTCATGATCACCAGTTTTCACCTCTGGTCTCATTTGTCAATATTTATTTATTCACAAATCTGTGAACAAATTAAATATAAATTCAGGTGAGCACAAGCTTAAATACAGAATATACCATTCTATAGAGTTGTAGTAACTTATTGAGTAATATATTCCTAGACTTAGACTATTATTCAAGCAAGGTATTTTATTTTTTTTTACTTTCATTTACTTGTCACTAAGAAGGACTTCCCAAAATATTAATATTGATTCTCACTGCCTCCAGTATTTGTCAACTAGCAAATAGTACATTTGTTCCTTATAAAAACCTTGTAAAAAATGGAGACTACTACCCTAATTTGTCTTTTTCTGATGTCTGTTTTTAAAAAGTAGTATATACTCATAATTATGAACTAATTAATCCAATCTTTCTATGCCTGTTCTTATGTAGTACCAAAAAATGATTATACGGCTTATGCATATTTTAAAATTTTACTTGAAATCATACATTGCCATTACTTACTGTATCCAATCCTTTCTCTGTGTAATAAGAGCCAATTTTGCGGAATCTTAATCATTTTCATTACTTCCTTTTGGATAGTCTCCAAATTATCTGCATTCTTGAACTTGTAGAGCTTTTAAAGGAGCATAATCTATAGAGATAATTAAAGCATAAATTAAGTGTTCCTAAATTCTCAATTGACAGTGATTGTGAAAGTCCATATTTCATAAAAATTATGTAAAATATAGTAATTTTTCAGTATCCCACACTTGACCTCCACCTTTACAGTTATTATCTATTTAAAATAATTCAATAATTTGGGATAGCAGGTCAGGATATAGACAGTGTGAGGCAGAAATGTTGAGGAGAGAGAAGTGATTGAATGATGGGGATGGGGAGATCTTTTTAACAGAGATTCAGGGAGAGAGGGACAGAGAGGAATTTAGCCACTTTTGATACTTTATTCACTTTCAGTGAAGAAAAATATCTTGCCTCTCAAAGCACTTTTCCTTTTGAATTAACTGGAATTATCAGAAAATTCTTCCTCACTTTGCACCCGAATCTTTCTGCTTGTAAGTAGTACCAGGGAATAACAGAGTTAGAATTTAAACCAGGCCTTTATTCAAGAACTCCCTCGTTCTTTACTCTGAAGATTTCTGTACTGTATGAAAATACCTCAGTATCTTAGATGTCTTTTCTCATTCCTCATTGATACACCAAGAATTAAAACACTCACACATAATTGTTACACACTTGAGCTTTATACAAATACATGGAAATCCAAGGATTTCTGTCCTAATCTGACAACCATATAAGTGTGTCCACTGGAGTAAAAGAATTGATTTGGAATTCAGATCATAATCCAGACCAACTTATTGGCATATTGAATATAATTAATTAAAAATTGTAGGTTTGTAGATTTTATAATCATCCTAGTCAAATCAATTGAATGAATGATTAATGGAAACAAATCAATACTGGATGATTTTTAAGGATATAAGTAATTTAATTTATTAATTTGGTTAACTTCCTGCCACAATAATTTGGTGAATAAAGAAGAATAAATAAATAAATAAAGAATAAATGACCGTAGCATTGAAAGCACATTATTTAATTTGCTTTCACTTATTTCTACACTATTTGCTAAAGGAACACAAGCTCATAAAACAAACTGCTTAATCGATAAAGATGTTTTGTAACTACAAATATTTTTCTTGTTAAGTAAAACTCTGTTGAATTGTGTACATATTGAACTTTTCTGAATTTACAGTGCAAAGGTTTGATTAAGTTACAGCTCAACATATACAGTAATTGACAAAATAAATCCTTGAATATTGAAAGGTTTGTATAAAAACCTGATGTAAATTACTTTATAAGTATTTTACTATTATATTTGAATTGTTGATAAAAATTTAACTTCTGATACTTCTCAAATGAATATGTTGTTTGTATATTTATTTATTTATTTATGTGTGAATGAATGAACCAGTGTCTGTAATCTGGCCCAGTCAGTTTTTTACTTTATGCATGTTTGAGTAGCATTTGTGGTGAAGTATTTCTGGAGAAGAAGAAAGCCACTTATACTATTAAGCAAAGAAAAAAAAAATTTTTTTAACTTTTATTTAATGAATATAAATTTCCAGTGTACAGCTTATGGATTACAATGGCTTCCCCCTCCCATAACTTCCCTCCCACCCGCAACCCTCCCCTCTCCCGCTCCCTCTCCCCTTCCATTTGCATCAAGATTCATTTTCAATTCTCTTTATATACAGAAGATCAATTTAGTATAAAGATTTCAACAGTTTGCACCCACATAGAAACACAAAGTGAAACATACTGTTTGAGTACTAGTTATAGCATTAAATCACAATGTACAGCACATTAAGAACAGAGATCCCACATGAGGAGCAAGTGCACAGTGGCTCCTGTTGTTGACCCAACAAATTGACACTCTAGTTTATGGTGCCAGTAACCACCCTAGGCTGTCGTCATGAGTTGCCAAGCCTATGGAAGCCTTCCAAGTTTGCCGACTCTGATCATATTTAGACAAGGTCATAAAAGACAGAGTGAGGATAGTAACCAATGATTCTAAGAGTGGCATTTACCAGGTTTGAACAATTATACAGCATTAAGTGGGGAAGAGGACCATCAGTACACACAGGTTGGGAGTAGAGCCATTGGTGGTAGAGTAGAGGTTATGATTACAAAGGAATGAGGCCCAAGTACACTAGACAGGGTCTAGAACAAAGGACAGAGTCATTATTAGAGGAGCTAAGAAAGGTGCTGTCTAAGCTACAATTAAAGTTTCTGATTGAGAGGCAAATAGAACCTGATAGAAGGGTCTTGATAATAATCTGTTGGGCTTTAGGCCTTGTAAGTTAAGAGGCCCAGACCTATCTATCTCTTTGTATGGGGTACATCCTAAGGGAGGTGTGAACCTCCTAGGGGAAGGCACTCTGTTGACTTTCATTACTTGGCTGGCCTGGGAGGAGAGCTGGCCAGGTAAAGGCAGGTGGCATCTCTAACAAGAAATTTACAGTTCTGCCTGCAATGTTGCTCACCCTACTTGACCATACCCTCAGCTGCAGTGGTCACTTTGGAAGTTGGGCTGAGTGAGGGGCTTTTCAGCTTAGAGCCAATAAGATCTGTGGTTCTGACCTGGGCATCCTTCGACTCCAGGGCAGGTCCATTTCCAGTGATCCAACTCTTGGCAGAGCTGCCAGGGCTCTTCACAAGCTGACTTCTGCTGAAGCCCAGGCTTACCACATTGAAAGCCACTGCAGTGGACTGGCCTGTTGGGTCTCCTTGAGGGCAGATCACTGTACAGATCAGCCATTAATAGGCCTGCCACCCATTGCTTCTGATGCCGAGCTTTCTTTTCCTCCTGGTTTGTGTTAAAGCAGGCCAGAGGATGCAAGTCAAGGGAGTGCCCAAGTCCCATCTCTAATCTTCGGTGGCCTGAACTACAAGTCTATAGTCACAGGCATGTTCTGTAGTAGTTTTTCTAAAGTAGACAATGCCCATGAGGAAAATTATATTCTCACTTTAAAACTTTCTTTCCCTTTGGTCTGAAAGGGAGGTTTTTTCTACTTACTGTATACTTCGCTGATGGCGAAGTGAATCTAGCTATGAGATTATTATTTAAGTTCTTATTTTGGCTATGCTATTACAGAAAAATGTTAGCCATCTCTTTTATAAGGTCTAAAGATTAAATTGTGTGTCCTACAGATTCCTTCATAATAGAATTAGTTTCCTACCTTGAGGATAATAGAAAAATGAAAGAACAAGTTGGGCTTAGAATAGAGAAATGAGGGAGCAAGTCCTAGATCGCTTGCTGACAATAGCAATATCACATGAATGCTTAGCAAACAGTTTCAACCATTAGATAACAACTTAAGAAAACATTTACCAGAAGGTCCAATGCCTTCTATAAATTTTAAGAATCATGTATTTGAAAACACCTCTTAAATATCTAACATGGTGTAGTTTGTAAACACAGATGGTATAAAGCATGCTTTTGATCTTTGGGACATTTTTTGTACCAATAGTGTCATTCTTGGAGTTCATGCACTGTGAAAATACAGACATTTTCCTCCTTTTTGTTGTCATGTGCTACACAAATATCATAAGGATTATGTTTTTAAAGAAAACAGGCCGCACCGTGGCTCACTAGGCTAATCCTCCGCCTGCGGTGCCGGCACCCCAGGGTTCTAGGCCAGATCAGGGCGCTGGATTCTGTCCCAGTTGCTCCTATTCCAGTCCAGCTCTCTGCTGTGGCCCGGGAAGGCAGTGGAGGATGGCCCAGATGCTTGGGCCCTGCACCCACATGGGAGACCAGGAGAAGCACCTGGCTCCTGGCTTCAGATCAGCACAACATACCGGCTGTAGCGTCCATTTTGGGGATGAACCAACAGAAGGAAGACCTTTCTCTCTGTCTCTCTCTCTGTCTCTCTGTCTCTCTCTCTCTCTCTGTTTAACTCTCCTGTGGGGGAAAAAAAAGAAAGAAAACAGTTAAACTACTTTTCTCCTTGCAAAATTGTTAACAGAGCTGTATCTTCCTTTCTTTTTTTTCAGCTATCTCATTTGATGTCCTTACCATTGTCACTGACATATTTTATATTACTTTTAAGTAAGTCAGCACATTACTGTATATAATTTGCATACTAAAATACATATTTCTAGGATATCAAAGTATGATCCTTAATTTCCTACAATTGGAAACAAATAAAAACGTATATGTTCAGAGTGCTTGACTTACGTCTCCTACTTTATGGAGGACACAAATATTATTCTTCTATTGTTTGAAACTGATGGGTGTATAGTAATGTGAATAAATTTCTGGAAGTGCCCCAAAGCCAGAGGGTAACTCTGGAAGCTAGTTGGTTGTTCCTGTCATAGCCCAGAGCAGTCAACACTCCAATCACAGACATTAGACCAGCAAGCAAAGCAGTCCCTGTTTGAGGCAGAGAAAAATAAGCTGCCACAAAAGCCTCACAACTTTATTATTGCAATTGATCACATTTATGAAGCCCTCATAAAGTTGCAAACAGTTATAATACAAAAAGGCAGTTATAACAATGCAAAGTGGTCTATCATCACCTCTTGATGACAACTTTATTACTGCTGTGGACCAATATTGTTCAGGGGAATCTAGTAGCCATAAGTTATTTTGAAGTGAAGCAGCACAGCATGCTGGAGTACTACTGTATAAAATTTATGTTTTTATGAGCCACAATAATTATATCAAACAGTTACCAAAATGTGTAGGAACTACAGGATCTATTAAGATACCACAACAGAGACATCTCCTTTATGTTCGTTGGGAATGGCAGCGAGCATTACTGCCTGAGCAGAGAGACAGGCTCTCACAACTCATCGCTGGATTGCCTACAAGTTACTGTTGCAGGTGACTGCAAAGATGAAGTTTAATAACATGTGGTCTCATGGAGCTTAATACAGCCTAGTCAAGAGCCTCTCACCAGGATAAGGGATTAGGCATTCACCAGGATCTATTAGGCTATTCAGTTTTTTACTTTATGAGGCAGAGGAAAGAAGTTACCTTTAGATTATTGTTCTTTATTTTTGATCATTTATAGTTCTTTAAATAAAGAATATAGAAAACAAAAGAACCAGCCAAAAATATAGTTAATTTCCTAGGAGCTTTCTAATAATCAAATCTATCAGTCTTACAAAGGGAATGGGGTAATCAGAATGTTACAGCTTCTATATATATTGGCTGCGTTTCAAATCTATGTCTGAGATTCATCATGGAAGTTAGCATATTCCTGAGATTATGCTGAATATAATTTGTATTATAACATCTTATTTATTATTGTTTTTATTTATTATAAAGGCAAAGTGACAAACAGGAAATTAGAGAGAGAAGGAGGGAGAGAGGGAGAGAAAGAGAGGGAAAGAGAAAAAGAGAGAGAAAGAGAAAGAGAAAAAGAAACCTTTAATGCACTGGTTCACTCTCCAAATTGTCTCAACAGTTGAGGCTGGGCAGGCCAAAGTCAGGACTCAGGAGCAACATTCTGGTCTCTCATGTGAGTGTCAGGGGCCCAAGTGCTGGAGCCATCATATGCTGTTTCCCAGGCACAATGGCAGGGAGCTAGATTGCAAGTGGAGTAACCATACTTCAAACTGGCACTCTGATGTAGGATGCAAGCATTATAAGCAGCAAGTTAACCTGCTGGGCCACAATGTCCATCCGTTAAGCATCTTCTAACTAGAAAATTTTTGTTATTTTTTATTGCTCATTTAAGAACTATTTTTTGTCTAGCATGTATGAAGCATTATTCTGAGCAAAGCAAAAACTAAATCAGAATTTATTTCAGGAAACCATGGCTCATAAGCTTATTAAGACTGTAAACCTCTTGTGAAATATTTTTTTTCTGTTTAAAAAAAATTAGTTCTTATTGTTGTGGCTATTTATTTGAAAGGCAAGTGACAGGGAGAGACAGAGAGACAGAAGGAGATATCTTCCATTTGCTGGGTCACACCCCAGATGGCAATAACAGCTGGGAATGGGCAAGGCTAAAGCCAAGATCCAGGAATTTCATGAAGGTCTCCTATGGGTGGGAGAGGCTCAGGTACTGGGCCATCTGCTGCTGCCTTCCCATATGCATTAGCAGAAAGCTGCATCAGAAGTGGAGCAGGAGAGACTTAAACTTAAAATCCCAGTATGAGATGCTGGCATCATAAGCAGTACTTAACTCACTGCACCATAATACTCTCCACTGAAATATTTTTGTATACTTACCCATTTGAATCTTTTGAGTGATTGTGGACAAGATGTGAAGACAGCAGGTGCCATTTGCATAACTAAAATAGAAACTGGCCCTTATAAACCTGAGCATTTTACTAATGGAACTTCTTGTTTACAAATGTAAGTAGCTGGGGCCTTTGCTATGGCGCAGCAGGTTTATGCCCTGGCCTGAAGCACTGGGATCCCTTATGGGCACCGATTCAAGACCTGGCTGCTCCACTTCCGATCCAGCTCTCTGCTATGGCCTGGAAAGCAGTGGAAGATGACCTAAGTGCCTGGGCCCCTGCACCCATTGGGAGACCCGGAAGAAGCTCCTGGCTCCTGGCTTCGGATCAGCACAGCTCCGGCTGTTGCGGCCGATTGGGGAGTGAACCAGTGGATGGAAGACCTCTCTCTCTCTCTGCCTCTCCTCTCTATGTGTAACTCTGACTTTCAAATAAATAAATAAACCTTTAAAAAAAATGTAAGTAGTTTATGTTAATTGACTTTTGAGGCAATTGCTCAAGGCCTCCTTCCATTTTATTTCGAGTTTCTGTCATTCTTCTATGTTATTTCACTAACAACCTGCCATATATATATATATATCTTTATTGAGACCCATATACACTTGATTTCTAATATATTGGGAAGTATGCGATTCTGATTCTCATTCGGAATTGACTCTTTGGCTTCCTGAGGTATATCTGATGTGTCCATCCTCTTTACCTGCCAGTGTCAAACCTAAAGGTTCAAATCTGAGAACATCAGTGCTGCCTTGTAATTGAGAGGGTAACATGTATTAATGAAGTTATGGTGGTTGTTTGTTTCAGTTTTAAATACAAATTAAAATATTATAACTATAACTTGACATAATATTCAAAGTCCCTAATCACATGTACACCAATTTGACATCCTCTCCCATAGTTTTCTCATATAATCTCTATTACTAATATCTTTTGTATGGACGCTTGCTCTTGCTCTTTAGTTTTATTTGCTGGACCTTTTAAGTAAAGGGTGCCATCTAAAGTTCAGAGTATGCAAGGACAGTAAGGACTGGTGGGCGTAATTATCCCTTTGGCACAGCTCCCCACTTTCTGGTGAGCCTGTACCTTTACCAATGATATCCCATCCTGTGAGGTGTGCTTTCTGACATCTCCTTCCTTTGAGCGCTAGTAACCTTTCCTTCTTTCTGACCTTAAGCCTATGAGTGGTAAAGGAAATCCATGGTGCTAGTCCATAACATACCTCATTATCTCTCATTGGTACCTTTATCTGCACATAACTTCATAATTAAAGCAACTTTTTTTTCATTAATTCCTCTTCAGTTATCCATGGCTGGAACCTGGATTCCTTTTTCTTTCTGCTCCTATAGTATTATAACTTGATATTCCATCACACAGTGGGTTTCTCTTCAAATACCAATAATAATAATCAGTTTCTTCATCTGTCAGTTGAAGGAAATAAAAGTGCTAACTTCATGTTTTGAGAATTAAATGAAACAGGTTATATAAAGTATTTTGCATAATATCTGTGACATGGCAAAATATCAATTAAGGTGACTTCTTTTAGGTGTCAATGTCCTCTTATTGCCTACTCCTTGATGTGGTCCAAGCAACAAGAATATTTTGTGTCGTGTTATTTTTCTCTCCTTAGTGATTTATATCATTTAAACTCAGTGAATTCAAAACTAACTTGCCATTCTACCAGTAAAATATCCATCTCATGTCTGGTTAAAATTCTTAATGGCTTAAGCATAAGAATTGTGTCTCCTTCACATTCTAAGACTTGTATATATTCTCCATAACTTTAGGCTCTTTTTTTGTAAAAAAAAATTAAAAGGGAGTATCACAACATTAATTTTTATGTTTGAAATTTTATTAATACTATGGATGAGATCTTTTCATCTCTTTTAATTATTTTTACTGGATGAATATTTGCTATTTTCTACCTCATTACAAATATTTAATATTACATGTAATTTTTGAGTACATCACTTATAAATTTTCTCTTTTATAGAAACCAAGTATTTTTTGCATGATTTAGAGTATAATAAACTCCTTTCTAACTTTTTTTTATTCTGCAGCTTGCTGTGTTGTTTAAAAACATAATATCACCAAAATGATACTTCTCATTTTTAAGTCTTTATTTTTCTGTAGGCTAACATTGTTTATACAAAGGCATGGTGAGGATAATTTATTTTGTCTGATATCTTACCAGGTTAATGACTTGAAGTTAAAATGGTATATTCTTCTCATCCATCTAATTCAATGTTGATTGATGCTGGCAAGGGTTTTTTTTGGTGCAATTTTGATGAGGAACCTTCCTGTGTACCTGTCTCTATCTCTCTTATGGTTGATCCAATGAGGTGCATAGAAATGGATGTCTCAGGTTTGTTTTCAATCCAAATTTCAAAATTTCAAAACCAGATCAGTAATTTTAATTATGGGGTTTAGCCATGAAACTTTTGAATGAAGAACCTATCTCTGAGAACTAAAACAATGTATCAAAAATCACTCAGCTGGTGATGATAAATATTATACTACAACCACCTATAATGCACAGGAGAGAGCATTGGTTTTAGAAATATGAAACAAGTTTATATTCTTGCTTTGCCATTATTTGATTCACAAGCCAGATAATCTAATTATATTCTCATTTCCTTCTGCTTTTGAATTTGAATGTGAGAAAAAAATATACATACCATGATAACGCAAATCAACTGGAACAATGCACATGAATAACTGCAAAATTGCCAGTCTACTGATTCTCATACTGCAATTTGTTTTCTCTTCTATTTACATATAATGCTGTAGTGCTACCAGTCTTAAAAGAACAATCATTTAGTCATAATATTAGTTTAATCATTATTAATATCTATTTTATGGGACAATCAGCCCTTGTATTCAGTTCATAATTCTTATTTTTCAAAAGAAAAACATTACATTTCAGTAAAATAATTATGAGCATCATAAACAACTCATCTTTCTCTTCTCATATTGAAGGATTTTCTGTGTATAGCTTCCTTTGAATTACTTAATTTTGTTGAATTCTGTAATATTTCCTCTCAAAAACTGTATTTTAAAGAATATGCCTTTTGTTGTTGATTTTATCAGAGAAATGATATGAAAACATTAAGTCACAGGTGTTTGGAAAGAAAAATAGTGTAGAATTACAAATTCTGCTCTATTTAATTTGAATTTTATAGTATAAAATACTGATAATTTTCAACGGCATCTTTTATTAAATAACCTCAGGGAAATGTATTAATTAATAAAATTAAAGTATAAGATAAAAATTAAACAGGATTATGTCCTTTAGAATGTTCTAGTTCTTGTCATGAGAAATAATTAGTTGGGAATTTAGCTTTATATTCTTTTGAGGGGCTGACATTTTTAATCAATTTACTATATTTGGATCTGACATTTTTCTTGGAGCCTATGGTTTTTAAATTTCTTGTATTCATTTGACACATTGATTGCTTCAGAAAAATAGGCAATCGGATGAGCAATTTTTTGTACATCTATTTTTTATAGGGATGAAGGTGACAATGATTAGGAAAAATGATGATCTGTACAGATTGGCAAATTTCGTGGCTTTATTTAAGACAGGGATTGGAAATATATCGTAAGGCCTCTTTTTCAAATTATTTCTTTTATGGATTTTAGTATTGAGTTAAACCTTTTTTGTTTTATTGATTTAGTTTCTGAGATCTGAGATCATGCTACAGTTTTTAAAAACTGATATATGTTTTAAATGTACACATATTTGCCCTGACACAAAAGCCTGGGGGTGTATAGACAAGGTGCAAGATACTGTTAACTTCATTGCTCCAAAACTTATTTACACTCTAGTACTAACAGATGGTCCCTGAATTGTTTTTAAAACTTTCATCACTCAGTGTTTTGTTTTTAGATTAAGTTCTTTATTTGGAAGGTAGAATTATATAAAGAGAGGGAGAGACAGAGAAGGTGAGACAGAGAGAAAGATCTTTCATCTGGTAGTGCACTCCTCAAATGGCCCTAACAGCTAGGGCTGTGCCAGGCTGAAGTCAGGAGTGAGGAGCTTCTTCCAGGTCTCCCATTTGAGTACAGGGCCGACCTCTTGGGCCATCCTCTGCTGTAGGGAAATGACATAACTGCTGTCAACATGCCACCTTCTCCAAACTGGTTGCTGGGTACCATTGTGGGAAATGGGGAGATAGAAACATGCCCTTTTTTGGGTTTGGTTGGATAGATGCCTTGTTCCCTCTGGGACCAGGCCAGACTCAAAGACAATGTAGTCTACCAGGCTCTCCTTCCAGCAATATCACCAGTGGCATAGGTTGCTGCAGTCTGCTCTCATCTTGCTCTCAAAAGCTGGCATGTTATCTGGTCTTGACTGCTGGGACTGTGTGTTGTGTCCACACTCATTGCTGCATGTCTGCAACTTCCACACTGATCCATCATATCTTCTCTTCCTTCTGTAGAATTTCCGCTGCAGATTTCTCTCTGACTCTCCACTAGGAATGCATTTTCTCCAGCTTTTTGCTACCTTTTCCCTTGCCTAAAGGAGTATGTCATTTCCCTATTCCCCTATCCAGGAATTCTCCCCACACCTCTGCTTTCCGATAGCATTTGACAAAGCAGCCACAAGATGGCCCCTCCTAGCCTTTTTTTTTTTTTTTAAACTTTTTTTTTTTTTTTTTTGGACAGGCAGAGTGGATACTGAGAGAGAGAGACAGAGAGGAAGGTCTTCCTTTTCCGTTGGTTCACCCTCCAATGGCCACTGCGGACAGCTTATCTCGCTGATCTGAAGCCAGGAGCCAGGTGCTTCTCCTGGTCTCCCTTGCGGGTGCAGGGCCCAAGCACTTGGGCCATCCTCCACTGCACTCCCGGGCCATAGCAGAGAGCTGGCCTGGAAGAGGGGCAACCGGGACAGAATCCGGCACCCCAACCGGGACTAGAACCCGGTGTGCCGGCACCGCAAGGTGGAGAATTAGCCTGTTAAGCCACTGCGCCGGCCCCCTCCTAGCCTTTTAATTTCATGAGAATTCATCTAATTTGTAGGAACAAATTTCTATTCAGAGCTGCAGTCCTAAGGGAGTCTGAGGAATACTGATGTTAGCTTTCAATGCTCTGCAATATAAGAAGGTAAAGTAAAAGGAGGTTCAAATTGACTCTGAGTACCAATTTTTCTTATATAGCATGTTTGTTATGTTCAAAATGGTGCCTTAATTTCAATGAGTTCCCAACAGCTTTAAAATAATCCCAGTGAATTCAAGTATGGCATCAATACTCCTGCCCCAAAGTCAGCATTATTTATAAATTTTCTGTTCACCATTTTCTTGTACCTGCCATTACATATTCACTTGTGGAAAATTCGTCTGTTCCAGACACTAAGATTGAGACTTTCCAGCACAATGTTGGAAGTCATCCAGAGAAGTAAATCTTTGTTTGACTTACTTGAAATCATTTTTTCCACATTCTGTTTCATGTACAATCTTCTGTTTTTTCAGGTAATCATGCCCTCTTGGAGGCCTTTTGATATATTTGTTTTAATTTATCTTTAAGTATTTATCACATGAAAATTGTACAAGTATCACTATAAGTGCAGTTGTACATTTTATGCTTGGTAAACTCATAGAGCCTAGTCTTAAAGAAAGCTGACCTAAACTTAATCTACTACTTCTTTGATTCTGTCCTTTCATTTTAAGAATTGAAATGACATGTGTGTAGATATGAGATATTGCCATAAAACAGACATTTTGAGGATTTACTTTTCCTAAGTGTGATAATGTAATCAATTATACTCCAGTTCGTGTCAATTACACTCTGGTTCATCTGTCTCCATTGTGTGATAAATTTCATTATAAAAGGACATGTTTGACTCTTTTGTCTCTTAACCTATTTGTCTTCCACCACATCAACATAAAACATTCCTCTCTTTCAGAGAAACAGTGTTCAAAATGTTATCTTACAGTAAGAATCACTAAATCTATTGGCACCTTTCTTATAGACTTCTCTGCCTGCACACCGTGGGCCAACAAATTTATAAACACTATTTTGAAAATTGTGAAAAATTCTTCTAGGATTTTGAAGTAAAGAGGTTTCTTTGTTTGATATTGACAGCTGTGATGTCAAATGGTGATGCTATCATAGGATGACTTTGAAAGTATGCACCTTTCTTGCTTCTCATTGTATGAATTAAGGACTTTCAGGTGTTTAATGAAGTTTCCTGTTATTCTTCACAGATGAATTGCCTGATCATTTTCTAAAGTAGAGAGCTACTGAGAAAGTTATCCAAACATATATGAGGAATGTTCAGGAATGTGAGTTTTCCCAAGAATGCTGACAAATGGATAAGAACAGTAAATTTCTTTTACTACAAGCCTTTTAAGCTAATTAAATTATTTTTACTTTAATAGAAGAGGCATTTAGCTTCCATATTGAGGCATAAGTGTAATGAAATGAGATGATAATCTGGGAGTTAACCATTCTACTCACTGTAAACAAGGTACAAGAAGAAATATAATGTGTGTATAAAATTAAATGCTATTATAGTGATACAGTGTTGGTACATTATCCTGTATTAATTCCAAGGGCAACAAAATGTGAAAATCTTATTTCACTCCTAGCTCTGCAACCTCATTTCAGTTCATGGTAGTATCTTTCTAATTGCAGTGAACATTTAACCTATCAAGAAATCTTTGTGTCCGTACCTTCAAAATAGTTCTCAAACCTAGAAACTTTTCAATGTCTCTACCATTTCAACCCAAGCCCATACCCCCAATTTTTCTTGCTGAATTTAATGGAAGAAGTTAATAACTCGTCTGCCTCCATCTTGGCCTCCCCTGTTCAACACAATAGCCTGAGTGATCCTTTTAACACTTAGACTGTGCTTTTTTTTACCTTTATTAAACACATGCTGTATTATACTTTACTAGGAATGCCATTATAAATTACCACAACAAATTTATTTTCCAGAGTTCTGGTTGTTAGAAGTCCAAGAGCAAGTCTGCATGGATAGCTCAGTATGAGGGCTTTCAGAGTTCCAAGCTTGTCTCCTAGTTTCTGATTGTGTCCTGGCGTCATTTGACCTTCTTTTGCATAAAAAGCAGCATCACTGCACTCTATGCCTTCATCTCTATAGGGTATTTTCTGTGTCTGTGTCTCTTTATAATTCCCCTTTTTATCAGGTCCTGGGTCATGTTAGATTCATGTCTACCCTAAGGATCCCCTCTTTACTAATTTCATCTTCAATGGCCTTGCTTCCAAATAAGTTCATGTTCTGAGGTATTAGAGGTTAGAATGCTGATATATGAATATTGCAGGGGTACCATTAAACCCATAATACCTACTAACGCTTGTCTTCTACACAAAGAGATAATGTTACAGTTTCTATGGTGTTGTGCTTCATGACCTGAATCTCCATTACCTCTGTAACCTTTACACTTCAACTAAGTCACTCTGTGTTTTCTTCCTTCTTACCTAAGGGTGACTGCACTCACTGACAATTCTCTCTGTGTTTGCAACACTTTTTGTTCAAATGAAAGACAGGTGTCAAATGCTCTATCTTCATGTCTTTGCTTAAACTTTGCCTTTACATTGAACTCTACCCCAGCCACCTGAAATATAATTGGAACTGAATCTATCTCTCTAGGTTTAAAAATATCCTTTATAATATTCTATTTTTCCTAGTACTGCCAAATTATACTGTAATTATAATTTTTAAAAATATTACTTATTGCTTTTCTATTCTACAAAAACATAAAATTTTATTCATTAAAGTTTTGGTAATGGCCTGACACATAATACTCAATACAAATAAGTTGAATGTTGGATCAATGGTCCTTTGTGAAATAAATGGAATCACATTATATCTGATAAAGGCTGAATGCTTTGTGGTGCCTCACTGTCCACAGAGCCTGGATGTGGGCAGGAGTGGTCCCTTGGTATCAAGTCTGGATATCACATCAGATATAATTTGGGGTTATCTCTTGTTACAGAGGTAGTAAGAGGGTTTTCATATTATTCAATCAAAGCACCTTTAAGTACAGAAAAAATTTGAATGCTAAGCAATAAAAGGTAGAATTAGAAAATTCCTGGAGTGAAGGATTAGTTAACAATGATTTTCCCCGTTATGGAAACAGGATTTAATTCATATGTGCTCCCAATCATTAACAACTGATAGAGAGTCATCTGAAAAGTTTGAACAGATGGAAGAAGTAGGTGAGAATTGTGAAGCTGAATCACACTGATAGAGTTATGGAGAGAAAAATCATGACTTGCGGCTGCAGTATCTAGAAATATCTTCTTTCCTTTCTTTGTCATATTTTATTTCATTAAAATCTTTCATGAGATACTCACATATTCTTTCAATAAAATTATCTTTTCCTCCTTTCCAGGGTTAAAGTAATTGAGAAAAATTCTTTGTTTTCTGAACGTTTATGCTTAACTGATATTAAAGATTTCAAGCAAAAATATTATAACCAAAGCCCACATTGTGTCTTCTTCTACACTTTTTCTGTTGTTTCTATCTTGGATTTGTCTTTCTTTAACTATTTCATTTTAAGGATAACTTTGGTATAACTTAAATGTATAATTCAGAATTTAAATTGATTGTCTTTCCATCAGCACTCTAATAATCTTATTACACAATATGTTGGTGTGTATTGCTATCCAGAGTCTGTAATAAGTCTTGTGAATGTTAAGAATTTTCAGTTTCTTTGGGATTCTAAAAGTTCATTGTTATAATATTTTAGATATAAATTAACTTCATATGTATTACCCAGATAATTGTTCATACAGAATTTGAGAATTTATGCTTATAATCAGTTCAGGGAAGTTCTCAGCAAGTATGGCTTTCAAGGAAATCTCTTCCATTCTTTCATGTTTTAATGCCAGTTGTGTAATACTTTATGTCTTATAAGTTGTTCTCATTTTCTATATTACCTTTCCAGTAACTTTTCTTTATCATACGCTATTTTTTCTCTATGATGATTATATTTCTCTTTCAAACCTTGCCGTTCTCCATTATCTGAAGACCTTAACTCTGACTACATTGTCATTATGCCTGATGCTATCATGGCAAAATTTTCACTCATTTTTTTTCAATTTTGAATTGCAAACTCATATTTAGGTGAGTGGCAGGAAACACATATTCATCTTTTCTGGACTGAGCTACTGAAGCACCACTCCTGGTGGGTTATATATTTGTTCCTTAGTAAACAATCTGGCAATGTTATTCACATAGAACTATTCATTGTGTTGATTTTTCAACTTAAGGATCCTGGATCTATATGACAATTGTAAAAATCATTCTGAGTGATGGGTGTACAACATGTGGCATTCTATATTTTGGAGAACATTTTCTTTTTCCTAATTAGAGTCCAGAAACAGGCAAGTTTCCTTGTCTTCACCTTATGCCAGAGGATGAATTTCTTTCTACTTCTCATTAAAAAAAAACTGCCTGTCGTCAGACATCACATTTCCAACTGTCTACCTCACAGTTGTCAGTCAGAGCAAAGCCCTTTAGTAAGTGAGATACATAGTTCCTTTGACTTAACTTTAAAGGACAAGGACAGTCCATTTCTTCATACTTGCACTTGTGATTTTCATTCACTTTATCTCCCTCTTGATTTCCCTTTCTTCCTGAAGACCTTATCTATATTTTTAAGCAATTTAAATTATGTATTTCTCCAGCATATCTCATGAGATCTTGATTTTCCATTAAACTGGTCTTAAAGAATGTGCAGGATATAATGTCAATGCCTGGTTTTAGTGCAGAGTAACTTTAACCCTCCCCTTTCAAATTTTACCCAAATAAATAATATTTTGAAGAGATACAACAACCTAATGAATTTCATACCCTTTATAATTTGGGAAAATAAACTTTTTGAATGCTTATGATTTGTTACATAGACCTAGTTCTGCTCAGTGTTACCAGTATCTGCAACAGCCTCTCCTCCTTTAGAAGACTGTCATACAACATGGCATGGGAATAATTTATGACAAAACAGCATCCCTCTCTGCAGGTGAGACTCTAGTTACAGCTTGGCAACAACAGATGGCATCATTTTAACACGGAGAAATGCTGAGTGAGACAAGGGTTCTCTCTTAAGAGTATACAGCCAGATATTCTTGGCTTAAATGAGACCCTAGTGATTGGAATTCATAAACTTGGACAGGAGAGAGACTCATTTGCCTCCAGGTGCATAAAACACTTTTAATGACAGTCACATTGCTAAAGGTTAAATAAGTCCCATGTAAGTAAAAGTAGAAAGAGAAAGGCAAATATTTTATTTTTAAAAAATCTATTTAATGTCACCATCTTTTGTTTCAATAGTGTGAAAAATTTGGCATTGAAAATACTGAAAAAAATTTTAAAAAGTTTTAAGATGAGGGAAGAAAAGAAGAACATTAACACACTTATTTCCTTTAATTACTGCTATTACCTCTAACTTTAAAATATGCACCAAAGCTGGCTCTGTCTCAATAATCAGTGTCTTTACTAATCTGGGCTAAGATACCCTTTCTTATCAGTGCTGATGCAATAATCTTCCACTGGTCCTCTTAAAAATCTCATTGTCTAGTTTGTGTAGTCACACAATCCTTTTTTGCTAGTTATTTTATTATAAATTTTGAAATACTGATAAAGCAGAGTATAGTGAACAACCCTGTATTCTTCAGTAGCTTTCAGCTTTTATCAGCTTTTTGACAGCTTTGTTTCATCGATCCCATCCTTCCATATTTCCTAGTCTTCAGCATTTCCTTTAAACATAAGTCCATGGCAGCTTACTCGCAGAAGTTTCCTAAGGCTTCAAATGGAGAAGGAGAAACCCTAATCTTTTCAGTGGCCCATGTACCTTGAATTTACTTCCACTTCTGGTCTCTCTACCCCACACAACCCTCTTGCTCACTCACTCTGCTCCATCCACTGACCCCCATGTAGGCAGTGGAACATCTTGAGCTCACTCCACCTTAGACATGTACATTTGCCAATACTTCCTATGACTTTTTTCTCTTTCCATGTACCTCTAATACTGGTATACAAGGGGTTTTAAAAGATTCTTGAAAAATACATAGCATGAAAATCTGTGCAGGGGCTAGCACAGTAAGGTATAGGATTGAGCCTCCACCTGCAGTGCCTGTAGCCCATATGGGCACCATTGCAATCCTATCTGCTCCATTTCCAATCAAGTTCCCGGCTAATATGCCTGGGAAAGCAGTGAAGGTGGCTCAGGTACTAGGGCCCCTGCACCAACGTGGGAGGCCCTTAGGAAGCTATTGACTCTAGGAAGCTCTTGACTCCTGGCTTTCAGCTGGCCCAGCCCTAACCATGTGATGCCACCTGGGGAGTGAACCAATGGATGGAAGATACCTCTCTCTCTTGCTTGCTCTCTCTTACTTTCAAAAAAATAAAATCTGAAAAAATCTATGCAAGTAGCTACCTTTTTAAACAAAAATAATAATTTTAATTTACTTTCCCATGAGCTTTTTAAATAATAAGATGATATTTTATTTCTATTTTGTGACAGAGGTGAATTTTTCTTTTCTTTTAATACAAAGAGAACAGATTTCATGTATTTCATAGGTACAGTTTTGTTTTAAAGATTTATTTATTTATTTGAAATGCAGAGTTCAGAGAGAGAGAAGGAAAGACACACAGAGAAAAAGAGAGAGCGAGAGCGAGAGAGAGAGAGAGAGATCTTCCATTTGCTGGTTCACCTTCCAAATAGCCACAACAGCTGGGACTGTGCCAGGCAGAAGCTAGGAGCCAGGAGTGTCTTCTGGGTCTCTCACATGGGTGCAGAGACCCAAATTCTTAAACCAACCTCTGCTGCTTTCCTAGGAGCATTAGCAGGGAGCTAGCCTGGAAGTAGAGCAGCCAGGACTTGAACCCACACCCATATGGGATATCAATGTTGCAGGCTGTGGCTTAACCCACTGCACCATGGCGCCAGTCCATCATATATATGGTTCTAAGAAGATAACCATACTTCCTTCCCTCCCCTTCTCCCTTCCTCTATTCCCTCCTTTATTCCTTTTATTTTCTTTGAATTTTTCAAAGACATCCCTTCAGTCCACACTATAATGACAAGCTTAATTCACCACTAACCATAATATTAACAAGTAAAACATAGGAAGACAACAGTTCCACAGGAGTATAAACAAGGACTAAAACCAGAAATTTTTGTAGTATCTTCATGTAAGCAGTGTTCCATAAATATTTGTTCAATATTAATGCTGATTACATACTTCAGAGGTGGACATGTGTACTACCAGTTAAGATGCTTGTTAAGATGTGCATATCCCAGATCAAAGTGCCTGGGTTCACTTCTCTGTTCAAGTTTCTGACTTAATAATGAAGACCCTCGGTGTCAGTGAGGATGGCTCAAGTAGTTGGATTCTTGCTCTACATATGGGAGACGTGCATTGAGTTCCTGTCGCACTGCTTCAGCTTAGCTTGGCCTCAGTCATTGTGGGTATTTGAGAAGTCAGTCAGTGAGTTGGAGCTCTCTCTGTCTCTCAAATAAATTTTAAAAACACATTGATTACATATTGCAGTCTTCAGTGAAGTCAAGATTCTAAACATATTCTAATCACTGACATAATGTGCTATTTTTATATTTTTTAAAACCTCCAAACACGCAGGTGTGTTGTAAATTAAGAGTTAATGAAGCTTTCCTTGTTCCTGTCAGAACCTGCTATTTGACAGCACAACAGATGTCCTAGGAGAAACAGATTTCTAAAGCATGTGGTATTTTCTTGTTCCAAGTTTATCAAAAACATCTATGGTAGGGGTGGTAGTAGTGGTGGTGGCAGTGACAAAAGACTCTGTTGACCAAAACTTTCACTGGGCTTTCTGAATCCTCTGATTGATTAGAACTGATCTTGAAGTCCCTTCTCTGTCCTTGTTGAATTCAGTTTGAGCAAGAATCCTGCTAAGTCAATTCAGGAAAATTCTCCACTGCCTATCTGACCACCCTTCAATATCTTAACAACCTACCACACTTTCAGCAATATTTCTGTCAAGTCAGTTTAACAGGACACTTTTTATCCTTAGTAGAGTAGCCTGCTCTTTGCCACTTTCATTAATAAAACTCTTTTGCTTTTACTTTGTTCATGTGTGACAAATTTCTGTCTCTCACTGAAGCCAAGGACTCACCTGAAGCTCTAGTGGCTAAAATGGGGTTCCCAGGTTTTCTGATATAATTCATATTTAGTGATCCAATAATAGTTTTAATAAACCCAACTCAATTTAAAAATTAAATTTGCTAAATATATTCATTACTATGAAGGTATCACCTTGATTTTTGCACAGTCTATTTCTGTTACAATACCTCTAGGTACATTTGACCAGCCTGTCATTGAATATTTTTAAGCACCTGGAAACGGATTTAGCAATGAGTAAGATAGGCAAAAAATATGGAGGTGGCATTTGGATTGAAACTGGCTGATGAGAAGGAATCACATGCAAATGCATGGATAAAGAGGTTCAATCGGCAGTAATGTGGGACACAAAGATCCTGAGATGGGACCTAGTTTGATGTTTACAAGAGACAGAAAAGAAAGCCATAATGGCTAGAATATGCTATGTGATAAGTAGACTAAGAACAGGGATGATGTCTGAAAAGTAAGTGGAGGCCGTACAGGTAATGAGTGTCAATTATATTTAGAATAATAGAAAAAATTGCTGAAATGATTTTAAGCTGCGGCTTAACCTTACCTGATTACATTTTCGTGGCTTGTGGACAAGGGCCAGTGCAGGTTAGGAATGGGCTCCAGTGGATCCCATAAGGAGGCTTTTTCCCAAATGAGAGTAACTTTAACTAAAGCTGTGAAAGCGGAACAAAAAAATTATTACTTGATTTGGTTTACATTCAGATACGTTTTGGAAGTCAATTAGAAAGTCTTCTTTCAGTTCTATGAATTTACTAGATCACATTAGCATCAGTTTTGTAATTATTCAACAACACATTATTATTACAGTTGGTCCTTCATATCCATGGTTTTCATATACACAGATTTAACCAATAAAGGCTTGAAAATTAAAAAAAATAATTCCAGCTGTCTGAATATTTAGGGGCGGTTTCTTTCATTATCCCTAATTTATTAATTAGTATTCATTATTCCCTAAACAACGAATTACCTAAACAATTACCTAAATAATTTTTACATATTTACATTATATTTACATTGTAATATGTATTATTACCTAGAGATAAAATATAAGGGAGGATATGTGTACATTTTATGCAAAAACTATGCCATTTGTATAAGGGATTTGAGCATCCATAGATTTTCGTGCTAGGACCAATCATTTGTGGCTATCAAGGACAACTGTATTCACTTCTTCAAATGGTCATCAGAAGCATACAGCAAAACTCTAGCCTTCATGGTTGAATTGGGTTTTGGCATTCTATGCATAGAATTTTATTTAAGTTTCCATCAGTAAAGAGTTCAGCTTATCAAAATTATGTTTGTCTCAAGGCATATTTTCAGGGAAATATCAAGAAGAGAAGGAACTGCCTAGGCAATAGACTCTACAGTTAATTCTTTAACACTATGTTAGCAAGTTCTAGGCATTACTTTTTATAAAGATTTCCGAGCCATGAATCCCATCCCTCAACTGCATATCTTTATGTGGACAGGGAATACCACTCATAGTGTTATGAGTGGAGTGAGATTTAATGGTTATCTTCCAGGGGCTCATCCTCTCTTGTGGCCTGATGGATGATCTGCGCCAAAAATTATCACAGCACAACATTGGTCAAGAGTTTAGTTTAAGCATGGTTAAGTGTCAGTAACCTAGAACTGAAACTAGATTCTTTCTATCTGAGCTATCTTAATTCATTTAACTTTTGCTGTGCTGCCATTTCCTTATTTTCCACTTCTTATGTTATGCATATTACATGAAATACTTTCTTTCTTTCTTTCTTTTTTTTTTTTTTTGACAGGCAGAGTGGACAGTGAGAGAGAGAGAGACAGAGAGAAAGGTATTCCTTTTTGCCGTTGGTTCACCCTCCAATGGCCGCCGCGGCCAGCGCGCTGTGGCCAGCGCATCACGCTGATCTGAAGCCAGGAGCCAGGTGCTTCTCCTGGTCTCCCATGGGGTACAGGGCCCAAGGACTTGGGCCATCCTCCACTGCCTTCCCGAGCCATAGCAGAGAGCTGGCCTGGAAGAGGGGCAACCAGGACAGAATCCGGTGCCCCAACTGAGACTAGAACCCGGTGTGCTGGCGCTGCTAGGCAGAGGATTAGCCTGTTGAGCCACGAGCGCCGGCCTATTAATCTTGAGTGAAAAGAAATCAGACCTATTAGCTGCTGTATACTTTTAAAAAAAAATATTTATTTATTTGAAAGTCAGAGTTACACAGAGAGAGGAGAGGCAGAGAGAGAGGGGTCTTCCGTCTGATGGTTCACTCCCCAGATGGCTGCAACGCCCGGAGCTGCGCCAATCCGAAGCCAGGAGCTTCTTCCAGGTCTCCCACTCGGGTGCAGGGTCCCAAGGACTTGGGCCATCTTCTTCTGCTATCCCAGGGCATAGCAGAGAGCTAGATTGGGAGAGGAGCAGCCAGGACTAGAACTGGCACCCATATGGAATCCCGGTGCTTCAGGCCAGGGTGTTAACCCACTGCACCACAGCGCCAGCCCCGTTTTATGTCTTTAATATCAGAGAATCTGCTATGGGTAAATGTAAAATAGCACAATGAGTTGTAGGATGAGAACTGAAAAGAACAGTTTATGGAATTTACAAAAGGGCTGTATTGAGGAAAAGCATGTATAGTATTAGATTTCATTGAAAGAAACAAAATATGACTACTAGAAAGACCTCACTGTATCCAAGAATTTGAACACTGGTCCCTCTAGCTCTAAAATGGGCCACAAACTTTATGTTGATTGTCTTTTGAAAATATAAATTAGACTGTATCAAATGCCACTCGAGTAAACCCTCAAATTGCTCTCCATCTCGTTTATGATAGCTGCCAAACTTCTTGGCATTACATATGAGAATTTCCTTCACCTGTTCATCTCCGAATTTTCATCAATCAACTTCATAAATGCATTTCTCCCTCTTATTCTATCAGAGTTATATACCACTCCCTGTGTATCCGTTAACCCCAAAATTGCCCCTTTACTTCTTTGCTGCCTTAAAGTCCACCGTTAAGATCCTGCTTGAATGTCCTTTTCTGCAAAGTCTTCCCAGCCATCTGCAGACCTTAGCAGAGATGATCACGCTTTTTTTGTTCTTCCTGGTTGTGACTTCCCATCCTCATCCCTTTGGCTACTTTATATATATTTTACTTTCTTTGGTTAAATTTGTCTCCCATAATAGACTGTAAACTCTTTGAGGGCAGGAACTTTGAGTTGTTAATCTTTGTATCTACAACACTTAGTACAATGCTTGGCATATACTAAACGTTTAGTAAATATTTTTGAATGAGTACAAAAATAAATGAACGAATGAATGATTAAACAAATAAATGAGAAAATGAGCGCTCTTAAAGACCTTGGGAAAATTAAATGACTTTTGAAGCAATAGAAGTTATATGAATAGCACACACAATTTGCTCTTCAATGTTCCTTTGCTGCAAAGTTTGATTTAATGTCAAGTAAGGAAAATAGCTATGGTAGCTTATTTCATTGACTAAGCATTTTGTGGGCCAAAAGGAAGCAGATGTGACCATTTAGGAGGGTATTTATCTTACAAAGGGCATTAGGGCTGTGGAGAAAAGGCTATGAAATCACTCTTTTCAAAGAATGCAGAAGTGAATTGACGAGTTTAGTAAGTGGCAATTTTGTAGCTGGCTGCATTCCTCCAGTTTGTCATTGTCACCAGGGAGGTTGCCAAACCACAGCTCTATCCCTGGATGAAATTAAATATAATTTGGTTAACTGAAAACATTCAATATCCACAAATGCATACAGACACTTATATCTATAGCCTAAGTTAAAATAGCAGGTCAATTGCATTCCAACCATAAATTAACAGATGTTATTATTAGTTGTTCCAGTAAAACAGAATTTGCATCACCCTGCATATTCAGCAACATTCTCTATGAAAAGAAGGCACTCCTATTGACAATCTCCTATTATCATTACAGAAAATTTTGGAAAAGTAAGTGGCATAATATGAATATACTTTAACAAAAATATTTAAAAATCCAAGTATTGTGCATGTGAAAAATTACTTGTAATATAAAAATAAGACTTGGAACAAAAAGTAAAGGTCTAGCTATTCTGTTTTCTCTCCCTCTTTTTATCAAGTCTAACTAGTATTCTGAACTACACCAGTAAATAACTAAAATATACTAAATTATGAATTCCTTGATTTACCTAATTGTGCTCTTCTTCTCTTGGTTTAAATTTTTTTGTGGTGGATCTGAAGGTCCAGTCAAGTGACATTTCTCCTATTCTCAAGGAGAATGGTTTCAGGGAGAAGATATTTTATTTTCTTGAGACTCCTCTCTGCCTCTTTTCCAGGACAGGTGATACATGACTATTCCACCTATCCATATAGTAAACTGCAATATAAGAAGATAATCATTTAAAATATTAATGTGTATATATTTTGTTCATACAAATCTCTTCCCTTCCTGTCAAGAAGATAAATGGGCCCTTTTGGCAAACTTGCTTGGAGGTAGTAGGCATGGCTGACATTGCTCAATCATCATGATTATGGAGGGAAGAAAATAGAGAGAAATGCAGTGATTGGATTTTCAGAGACCAGGCAAGAACTGGGCTCTTCAGATTCCTAGAGCAAAGAGGTCTGTTTGCAGGTCCCTGATACTGGTATGGAAGTCTCTCATGGGAGGTCTAAAAAAATGTTGTTATGATGCACCCCAGAGGCAGGATGATAGTTTTGTGTTCAAACTCATCATGGAAGTGGCACAGTCATTTAATGAGGATGATGTATTTCATCAAGATGCCACCTTCATCAAGGAAGATTATAAGTAGCCTCTTCAGTGGGTAGGTCATATATGTGAATTCAAGGAGGGTGAAGTACACCCTAATATAACATTGTCCAGATAGGGTAAAGTCTTAGTATCATACTTATTTTATGTTTTTGCAATAAAATAATGTGACATTTATTTGCCACTAGTATGTTAAAAGAGAGAAAATCATCCCTGCTAATTGAATTGAATAAGATCCATGTATTAGATATTGGGAAACTAGATATTGGGCAGAAACATACTTGGGATTTCAAGGAGTACTGAGAAGTTTGAAATGTTTAGTGATATGAGAAATTTCCATTCTGATGTAGATGCCACTAAAGAGGAAGAAAAAAGTATTTTTGTCTAGGGCACTCTATTCTGAAACTTACTTAGCATCTGGTCCATGGGATTTTGGTTCCTCTTGGATTTCTGGATTTACATAATTTTCCTTAAGCTTAGTATACTATATTAGCAATGACTTTGTAAGTATTTTGGAAACATGTTAGAATGAGGTCCAGGTTCACTGTAAAAGTGTCCTTAGAAGGCATGTCACCTTCTTATTTAAATAGGACTTGGGAATATGGCTAGACAGAATTTACACTCTGTTGAAAAATTAATGGTGAACATCTAAATATATTTAAATATAAGTAAGTAGTTAAAGCAAATCACAAATAATGACTGCCTATAAGGGAAGGCAGTAGAAGATGGCTCTCCCTTGCCACCCCAGTGGGAGGGCCAGATGGAGTTCTGGGCTCCTGGCTTTGGCCTGGCTATTGTGGACATATGGAGAGTAAAGCAGCAGTTAAAAGATCATTCTCTCCTTCCATCTCTGTCTTTCCCCTCTTCTCTCTGTAACTCTGCCTTTGAAATAAATAAACCCCCAAAAATCAAAAAGGTAAAGAAAAATTTGGGGACAAAAATGCAGCATCCCATGAGCTATAGATTTTGTTTTGTTTTTTTAAGGTTTGTATTTATTTATTTATTTATTTATTTGGAAGGAAAAGGGAAAGAGTAGGAGGAAGAGGCAGAGAAGGAGAGATCTCCTCCATTTGCTGGTTCAGTCCCCAGATGTCCACAACATTCATGTCTGGGCCAGACTGAAGCCAGGAGGAAGCAACTCCATCCTAGCCTCTCACATGGGTAGCAGGAGCCCAAGTACTTGGTCCATCATCTACTGCATTCCCAGGCAATTAGCAGGAAACTAGATCAGAAGTGGAGCAGCTATGGCTTGAACTGGCCATGTAAGTGGCAGCTTCATGTACTGTGCAACCATGGTGAACCTCATGAACTGCTGAGGTGGTAGCCAATGATGGGTAAGATCCCCTGGGGCAGCCCTTAACAGCTGGAGTAGTAGTCAAAGCCAGGTAAGATCCCCAGAGGGGGACAACCTGAGACAGACATGCTCCCTAAAAGGCTGATCCCAGTCAGAGAGGACAACCTAAGACAGGCACACTCTTTGCTCAGTTCCTCTTTCTCTTTAATATAAAACAAAACAAGGGGGAATCTGTTGGGAAATTAGACACACGAGGCAATTCAAAGATGGCGCCCAAAGGAAGTAAGGTAGGCAGTACTCAAAGTCGTTTACCACCAAAGCTGATTGGCTGCGCAGCATCAGGGGAGGTGACAACAACTGATGACGAGTGTACAGACATATGGCTGGTCCTGTAAAAAGTCGCCCCGTAAAATGACCTTTTAAGTAATTGGTTGGTCCTTATGCCCTGCCCCAGTAATCCTGCAGTCTTATCCTTTAAAAGGCATTGCTATGCATGCAATAAATAAGTTCTTGCATACTTGACTTGACTGCCCGCTGCGTCTGACTGTCTCCGGGATCAGGGTGGGGGGTGGGGGATGGGGGGTGGGGAACGGGCGAGCAGTGCACTTACCTTTCTTCAGACCCAGTCCATCCTTGTTTGGGTGGACTAAGACCCTGCAATGAGCTACAAATTTTGATGAACCACATTATTTACCTAATGATATTTATCTGCCTGTGCTCATTTGGAGCACTGTAAACTCAGAACTAAAGCAATGAGTCGGCATTCATTTTGTTGGAATATCCATATTTTCTAAATGTCTCAAGTTGAACTTTAATTCAATACAATAGCAAAATTATACTATGAAGTTAATTAAGCTCATATTTGGTGATGATAACTACTGTTTCATCTAATATACACTTGTTAATGATTTACTATATTCCAGATTTGATTCTGAGCTCTGTGTTGGAACTTCAGTGGTTAAAGTGATAAATCATTCTAGCATTGAGTTGGAAACCTAACAAAAACTATAAATGTAATGATAATCATAAATTTTGCCTTAATTATACATATGTAGCAATTATAACTGTGAATATAATTATGACTATAAATATACCCCTAATAAACACATTTACTATTCAGAATTATTTACAACTACCAATAAAGGATATACAGAGGAGTAATATGTTAATTATCCCTCATAAGGGATTAATGATAACTCTCAATAATTCGATAAGAGAACCTTCTGGTTAGGGAATATTCTGTTTGGAAAAGAGTTTCTTCTCTCATGATGGGAGACAGCAAGGCCTCCAGATAGTCAGCAAGTACACTAATTTACTTCACATTGTCCGTTTACTAAGTTTCCATTTCTAACATTTTTTAAAGATTTTATTTACTTATTTGAATGTCAGAGCTACACAGAGAGAGAAGGAGATAGATCGCAAGAGTGAGGGAGAGAGAGAGAGAGAGAGAGAGAGAGAGAGAGAGAGAGAGAGAGCTTTTCCACCTGCTGGTTCACTCCCCAGATGGCCGCAAAGGCCGGAGCTGTGCTAATTAGAAGCCAGGAGCCAGGAGCTTCCTTCAGGTCTTCCCATGAGGATGCAGGGGCCCAAGATCTTGGGCCATCTTTTACTGCTTTCCCAAGCCATAGCAGAGAGCTGGATCGGAACTGGAGCAGCCAGGACTTGAACCAGCGCCCATTTGGGAAGCCAGCACTGCAGCCTGTGGCTTTAACCATTACACCATAGCACCAGCCTTCATTTCTAACATATTTGAGACATTTGTCCTAAAATTAATCTCATCATTGTGGGAAATGATAGCCTTTAATATTAGTGATTGGGACTGGTGTGGTAGCATAGACAGTAAAGTGCTGCCCGCCTTGTGGATATCCCTTATGTATGCCAGTTTGAGTCCCAATTGTTCTACTACTCAGTTCCCTGTTAATGCATCTGGGAAAGCAGCAGAAGATGACCCAAGTACTTGGGCTCCTGCACCCACAAGGGATGCCCAGATGAAGCTCCTGGCTCCTGACCCAGCCCTGGTAAGTGAACCAGTGGATGGAAGATTTTTCCATCTCTCTCTATTTCTCTTTCTCTTTCTCTCCATAATTCTGCTTTTCATAAAATAAAATAGACCTTTAAAACTATTGGTTTCATCTTCAGACCATCATCTAAATATGATATACCACCCCCAGTTCATTTAGCAGATGTACATACAAAAAGGAAATAGGCCTTATTAGAGTATATAGAGAAAACAAAATGCAGGGGGAACATTATCACTCTAGGAAAGAAGCAAGCATACTGAGAAAGACCAGGAAGTTAAGTTGTTGTAGTACACATTGGAGAAGAGGTGAACAGAATTAAAACCCAGTGAAGAACAGATAGACTTAGTGCATGGTGAGACATGGACAGGGAAGGTAAAGAGAAACACAGATGGCTCTGAGAATTCCAGCCTTGATGCTTAGAAGAGAGTGTTGTCAATCTACAAATGAAAAAGTCTCAAAGAGCCAAGAAGTGTATACAAAAGGTGAGTTTAGTTTTCAGTATGTTAATGAATTTGAGACATTGGCCAGAAGTCTAAGCAAGAATGTCTTTCAAAAAATGAGAATTATGTGACTTGATTTCTTAAGCTAAAATAGGGCTGGAGTCTGAGTTCCCAGAGGACTTCAGTTCAGAAAAGACATTGAATGACCTCTATTTGGGTCCTCTAAATAAGGCCTCTGGGATTTATAATTTCAATCCATTTATATTGCCTAATTCATAATTTTCATATCTACTTTCCTTACTAAAACATTCCAATCATATCTTTGAACATAGAAAGAATGAGTTTTAATTTAGTGCTTGGAAAGAACAAGGTACATTGGCCATTGAAGTCTATCTAAAAAGTGCTATAAGAACTGAGAAATTGCATGCTTTAGAGATACTAGAGAAAATTGATTTCTTACTTGCTAAGGCAAAGTGCACATTTGTGCTGAAAACACCTATCACCTTAGCAGCAGAGTAGAAGCGAACGCCTTACTCAGACTCCCAGCACTTCAGTACTATCAGCACTTGACAGCAAAGTTTTTAGGAATTTCCTGGGCCTTACCAATTTCCTTCTCCACTTTAATCAGGTATTTCTACTCTTCTTCCTTTGTGATTCAGAATTTTGACCTTTTAATACTACATCTTGGAAATGGTAGAGAACAAACAATTTCTGAGTTAGAAGGGTTTCAGACTGGCATCCAGCTCCAGTCACAGCACAGTGTCTTGTGATTCTTACCTGATATTTGCTCTTACTTTTTCCAAATGTGGGCATAGTCATGCTGCTTGTTTTTTCTTGGCTTGCTTGTTGGATTACTGATTCTTGTGTTCATCCTGTGACATATTAGATTCTTATATTACTGGCTCCCTGATAATACTGAATTCACAATTCTGTGACAATGGGTCTAAACAAAATTACAGATTCTTCACCAGCCAAATACCCTATACAACAAGAGAGATCCACTCAAATAAAAATAATACACTATACAATATGACAAGTCACTAATCACTAATGTTGTGGAATGTTCGATGGGTACGTAAGTTTACATTTTTAAAAATTAGTCTCTGAGAAGGGCCTTCCATTCCTCAAAGCTATGAAAATTCAATATATGATTAAACATAATTATTCAGCTATTTCTTTCCTCTCTGAAACACTAATCCCTAGTATCTTCAAATTAGGTAAAATACTAAATTATAATTACATTTCACACTATTTACTGTGTGCTTATTATGCATTAGGGACCAAGATAAGCAATTTAGAGACATTATTGAATCTAATTCTCACACTGACCTTATGAGGTAAGTAATTTTATAGATAAGGACCTGAGGTGCAGAGAGGTTAATTATCTTTTCAAAGTCACAAAACTACACCACTACTTGTAAAGCCAACAAAACACCTGTAATCCACAAAATAAAAATTAATTAGATAACAGCTTTGTTTTCTGTCCCTGAGAATTTATTCTGGGTATCATATTGGATTTCATAATTCCCAAGTCCCCAGTAACAAGATATTACAAATCAAATTCCAAGTGCTAGGCAGTCATACCATGGCCCTTTACATACTGATTAAAGAAGCTAGGTTGACTCCACAAGCCAGCCTAATGCACTGGACTTAAGGAGATGCAGAAGCCACTTGGTCACATCAATCATGAAAAACCATGGAAGAAGGACAAAGCAAAAGAAGCTTAATCTTAGACCTCTGCAATTTCCTTAGTATAATAGAGGCAGATTATGAAATACTTTAGGTAATCTTCAATTTTCCCTATATATTGTCATCTCGCTTAGCAACGTGTACCAAGCATTTTCTTTTAGTAGTTAGTTTAAATTAAGGGCCAGACTCTTATTAGGGGAGTATCCTATTATAGGAAATATTCAAGGTATTTTTGAGATTTTGTTCCTCTTTCTGCTTCATACACTCCTAATTGTGGGAAAAAACTCAATAGTAGCCTGTTTGTGGTAAATGACTAAGTTTTGTCAATGAAATGAAAATGATGGAGACATTTTACTCCTCAAATTATATCAAGGAACACCTAGAAAATACAACTGACATACTTACAATAAAAATGTGTATAATTTCAGGATGGATACTATTCATATTATCACTAGCTCACAGTCACAGCATTTTGTCACTTAATAAAATTAGAAATTGGTGCTAAGACAAAGCATATGTACAGATACAAGGTGGTTGTTGATAATCTTGAAAAAATAAAACTTGTTAGTACTTCTATTGTGCAGAAACAATTAGAGGAGGATAGTGTTTATGGATTGGACAATAACCATCATTAAAATTCAGTTGCCAGAATATGAGATAGGGGTTAAGGTAAATAGGATAGTGTTTACCACTGCATAAGAATTTTTAATATTCCCATGAATGTGGACTCCTCTGTCTTTGTGTGAGGCCTCTTCTCCTTTACTTCTTTGCAAGTATTACATGTTTAATTGCACTTGGCATCCTTTATGAAGTGAAACATCACAAACACAAATACAAAAGCATCACACATACAAGCAAACTGTCTTTTACAAAATGCAAATTATCTTAAAAGTAACCAGCACAATACATGTACCCACATATAAGATAAATTGATACATAGGCTGGGAAGAACTGTAATGTCATTGTGATTATTTTTAAATATACCCAGAGATTATTTAATATTCTCAACATTCGAAGCATAATCATCCACCTCTTAATGTAGGATAGACTTACTGACTTACTCTTAATGAATAGAAGTTGGCGTAAGAGCGAGGGTGTGGCCCAATGCAGACATAAGACATATCACTTCTTCCTCTTCACTCTCTTTCTTAGATTACCTACTAGATACCATTTCAAGGACACTCAAACAGCTCTGTTAAGAGGACCACTAAGTAAAAGCCCTATAACAAGAGACAGAATAAGGAGCTGAGTTACCAAGCTAATTGTCATGTGTGTTAGCTACCTTGGAAGGAAATCTCCCAGCACTTGCGAAATGTTCAGTTGACACCAGTCCTGGCCAACCTCCGGACTGAAACTTATGAGAGATTCTTAGCCAGAACTTCCTATGCTAGGTCCCTCTTCAGCTCAGAAACTGTGAAAAAAAAAAAAAAAACTATTATTTTAAGCTATTATGTTCTTGGTTAATTTTTAATGCAGCAATAGACTAAGATATACATACTTTCTTATATGATTTATTTGGACAGTTCCTGAGACTATTTTATCCAGAATGGCTAACCCATTACAATACATTTGGAAAAAAGCAACAAGGAAATTCTTCATGTTTGTGAGGACCACTTGACACTAAAACTTTCTTAGACACATGTCATAGGTTCTTCCTACAATAGCAATCTATTTTTAGAAGAATTGAATTAATCAGTCTTGAATATCAACTATGTATCTTATATATTCTAGATACTGATAATATAAAGATAAAAAAAGCAAACATGATTTAACCACTGTAAAAAAAAGTATTACCTTTGTGAGGAATGTAAATTGAGCCACAGTATTTCATATTTCTGTTTGGCATTTCATGATATAAAGTCTATCCTAGCTATTCTCTAAGTTTGTTCTTGGATGATCAACTATCTGAGTGAACACAAGTGTTTTGGGAGGAGCTTTATTCAGTAATGCATGCCCCTTCTTTTGATCTAATATTGTTACCATTGAATAGGGAATAGTGCCTTTGCCATAATTCCCACTAGTGTTGTGATTCCAGGGTTTTTTGCTTATTTAAAAATAAATGTACAGGCCGGCACCGTGGCTTAACAGGCTAATCCTCCGCCTTGTGGCGCCAGCACACCGGGTTCTAGTCCCGGTTGGGGCGCTGGATTCTATCCCGGTTGCCCCTCTTCCAGGCCAGCTCTCTGCTGTGGCCCAGGAAGGCAGTGGAGGATGGCCCAAGTGCTTGGGCCCTGCACCCATATGGGAGACCAGGAGAAGCACCTGGCTCCTGGCTTCAGATCAGCGCGATGTGCCGACCGCAGCGGCCATTGGAGGGTGAACCAACGGCAAAAGGAATACCTTTCTCTCTGTCTCTCTCTCTCTCTCTCTCACTGTCCACTCTGCCTGTCAAAAAAAAAAAAAAAAATGTACAGTTGTGTAGTTGTTTGTAAATCCATATGTTTTAAAGTAGCTCTATCTCTTGCTACCTGTCCATATTGTCCATCTTTTCTGTTATATTGATAATTGCTGCTGTTACCTCCTCTACCATTCACTTTCAGTAAGAAAAACATAGGTAAGAAAAGTTAACTGGTTTGTGCATATAATATGCAATCCTCAATGAATTTACCTAATACCACAAGAGAAATGTTGACATTAATCATAAAATGGATGTCTGAACTTTAGTTGTTTATCTTTAAAATAGAGTAGTTGTCATCATGAATCAATCACACACTACAAAAATTAAATATTTACTGTGAGTTGTCTTTGTCATAGCCTTGTGTTCTGATATAAAAGATATAATCTCTTATGTATGTAATTAAGTCCTTATCTTCAAAATGTTATATGGCTGCTTCTGTCTATCACTTGAGTACATGTATTCCTGGAAACTTGTCAAATTTGCATACCACTTTGTACTAGTTATTCAAGCATATCCATACTCTTTTGCATAATTGCCATTATAATACAGAAAAAATAATTTGCATGCTCTTATCATATTTCCCTCTGTTTATCACAGTCTTAGCTATATTTTTATTAAATGAACAAAATTTTTGCTTTTACCAAAACAACTTCTGCATCCAGTGACAAAATTCCCCAGAATAAACCACCGAGGGTTAAAATATAATGAGGCAAAGCAGTTTGCAAATAAAGAACCATAAAGTATATGAGGAGAAAACAAAACAAAACAAAATAACAAAATGACTGTCATGTGCTTTTCCTGTAAGAGAAACTAACAGAGTCTCAAGAGAAATCTACAATGCAGGTAATTATATGCATGGTAGTTAAGAAAGGGAATAACAGAGGCCAGGCTGAAGTTATTGTTCTGTTTTATCCAGCAGATAGAGAATGAGGGAGTAGTCAGTGCACAATGGGTAGGAACCAGTGGGTTTGTAAATTATGCCTGAATGCCTCACATGCCTGCCTCTGACAGGAAATGACAAATACTCATGGCTGAGTTACTTTCTTACTGTAGAGAAATAATTCATTTGCTTGACATTGCTCTCCCACAAAGGGGCCTTCTGTTGTTTCACCTTTGCAATTCAAAAATTTATAGTGAAATTAAATTCTATCATTTATTGTGGCTGTGTACCATCTTAAAACTACCATTAATCACAAAAGCAGTGAATACAAAGGAACGATTTCAATGCTGTGTCTTTTAGGAACTGAAAAGAAGTAGGAAATCAAATATGTGGTTGGGAAAATAGAGACTAGACAATGGCAGGAAGATAAGAAGCTCAGCCTTTGAAACCCTTTTATGTTAAAAGTTCTAATAAATAGGCCTGTAATTTGTAGTATATGTATTGAATTTGTGACATATTATTTTGAGAAATAGAGACAAAATTTGATTATGTAATATTGTGTTACTTCTGCAGCTGCCACTATTGTTGGCAATTAAAAAAAAAAAAAACTTAATAAGAAATAGAAAATGCCCCAGCCAAACTCTCAACTAAGAAGTGATGTATTTATTTAGTTTTCACTAATTCTCTTGATTTCACTTGGTCACAATGAAATGGAGAACTACTTTGGAAGATTGCTTGGTTCTTACAGACATAGGTCTCACAAGTTATTTTCTATTTGTTATGTGCATTCTCTGGATGCTTTTAAAACATATCCACAAATCTTTTGTATTCTTCTAATCAATAGGAGGTATCTATAACCTTTACCCATAGAAAATGGATAAGGTTTTGTGATAGTTCTGCACAATAAAGAATGGTAGAAGTGACATGGCACCACATGACTTCTGATAGGTCACACAAAGGCACAGCAGTTTCAGCATTGTTCCCTTGAATATTCATCATGCTGTGATGAAGCCTAAATTAACCCATACTAAGAACCTACGTGGAAAGAGCATAGGAGAAACTCTTAAAGCTCCCTTAGGATAAAGTTTGTCCAGATATCCCTAGCTGGTCTAGCATCCTGTGGTTTCACTGTAGCAACAGTACAATTGAATGGTGGAGTCAAACTCTAACCAAGTAGCTGAACACTTTCTGAATTCCGGAAGTAAAGAAAATACAGTGACTATTGTGTTTAAAGCTGCTGCTTTGGGGGTTATTGGGTATGAAGTAATGGATAACAATATCACTCCCTAACCCAAGTAAGGGTACTATATTTCCTATAGTGCAGGAATCCTAAGAGTTTCTGACCTGTGTCCATTGTCTGACACAAGCAGCTACTCAGTAAACTAGAGCAAATTTACTTACATATTTTTACACTATACAAGTGTTTCACACATATTCAGTCAAAATCCTATCCTAATACAACAGGCATGAAATTCCTCACAACATTTGAGTTGATTAAACAAATTTTGTTTAAATCCAACAAAAATTCAAAAGGAGGCCCATGCTAGTCTTGTGCTTTCTCTCTGCTCTGGATAACTCAAGGACCACAAAGACTACTGTTGGTATGAAAGGAGCCTCCCATCTCAATCAAGAGAGGCGCTGGATGTCATTGCTTTCTCCTGGACATCATATCTCTCCTTGTGCCTGTATACTTCTGTATAGTGGACTAGCAATTGCAGGGTCTTGCAGATCTCATTCAGAGTTATTCTCCCCATTTTCCATGGGCCTTATTTCTCCAGAGTGACTGCATCCAACTAGCACCCTTTCTGAAATCCATAACCTTGATTCGTTTTTTACAGTGTCTGCTAATTTAATTTTCATACTCAGAGTGGCAGATATACATACTAGGCCTTGCTGCCATCTCTGAAGACTCATCTGGGAAGACTGTAACTAAGTTTGTGGTGATGCATTAGATAGTTTAGTATTGATTATATATTATAATTTATCACATTCATGTTATAGATAATTTTGTGATTGTTAAATTTTATTTGTATATCCTCATGTCATATCATGAAACTTCGATGACTATAGAACTGTTTTAATATATTTTATTTAATGGTAACAATAAAATATTGGTGGGATTTTTTGATTTGTAGCAAATGACTCAGCACTTAATAATAGCTATTATTCTTCCTAATTCTGTATGCAAACATGTATGTTTTATGTCCAAATAAATGTTATGTATATGTATGTGTATAAATGTTTTGGGTGTATATGTACATGTGAAAACTCAGCATCTGGCATCAGATGGTAAATAATGAATTTTCTAGAAATAATCATAAACTTATCAGTAAATTTAAGGCAATATAAGTCATCGCAATATTTTATTATTCATTTGTTGAATTCTTAGGGCAAATTCATTTCGATTTCAGTGTTATACCATGCAATCATTTTACTACTAAAGGCTAATGACAAGAGCTTAAGTAGCCATCTGAAGATTTGATTAATGAATTACTCATTAAGAAATAATACCATATTATTGAAGATGCAAAGGCAAAGTTCATCATTTACCAAAAGCAATCTAAAATGTTAAGACCCCATTATGATTATTTTATTTTTAAGTAATTTATTTCTGTTTCTCTGTGTTCACCACAGGGCAAAGATTTGGAAACAATTGTTATTTAGTGTTCTTATTCTAACTAATATGTGTTTATTTAGTGTGGTTTCATGCAATAAGAAGAGACCATATAAAGGACCATTCTGCTCTAAGAATCCCTTTAGAAATAAAACAGTCATATGAAATAAAATTTCTAGACTTAACAAAAAGGCATCTTTCTTATTTTCCTCAAGTTCCACATTATGCACAAAACACTTGCTTAATGTAATTTATGTGAATGTTGCCCTACAATTCCAAACTGACAAATATTGTCTGTAGAGAATTTTGTCTACTCCACATAGCCAGTCTCTGTGTTATTCATTGCACGTATTCACTGTGATTCTGAAGTATTGTTTTCTAGTTAGAAGAAGAAAGGGATAGTGAAACTTGATAGTGCTGATTGCTTCGCATTATGCTGGAGTATCATACTGTGTTGTGCCTGTCTCCTCACACTTTGACTCTAAGGAGTCATTCTTTGACTCTGTGATCCTTTTTTTTTTTTTTTTTGTCAGGCACAGTGGACAGTGAGAGAGAGAGAGACAGAGAGAAGGGTCAGTGAGAGAGAGAGACAGAGAGAAAGGTCTTCCTTTGCCATTGGTTCATCCTCCAATGGCTGCTGTGGCCGGCGCGCTGCGGCCAGCGCACCACGCTGATCCGAAGCCAGGAGTCAGGTGCTTCTCCTGGTCTCCCATGCAGGTGCAGGGCCCAAGCACTTGGGCCATCCTCCACTGCCTTCCTGGGCCATAGCAGAGAGCTGGCCTGGAAGAGGGGCAACCGGGACAGAATCCGGTGCCCCGACCGGGACTAGAACCCAGTGTGCCGGTGCTGCTAGACGGAGGATTAGCCTGTTGAGCCATGGCGCCAGCCTTGACTCTGTGATCCTTTTAATAACATCTGATAACATCTGTCATTCCTTCTTGCTGTTCTATGGTAACGCCTGCATCTTTCACTTCTGTGAGTAATGAATGTAGGAACCTGTGACTACTCTAGAAATGATATAATGTAGCTTTTATTTATCAGGAGGTGGAGAAATAATTTACTCAAAGGCAAATGAATATTTGGTTGCCAAGGCAGAGATGCTAGCATTTTAGTTAGAAAAATCACTACCATTTTGATATATCAAAAATGGCACTATCTTTTCTATCCAGAAGGAAAGCCATTATTGCTGGAAGCTGCTGCTCCTGAGAGCATTGTATTGGATTTGTGACACTGTTTTACTGTCCTACCACACCCTTCCAGCTTGTCAGATCTGAGCTACTACTGATTTTCCAGCTCATAGGCTGGACTCTTCCACTTTCCAGACTAACTATATCTTGGCAATATTTCAGCAACGTCTTCCCTTATCCTAATGAAACTTCGCACAATTCACTGTCCTTGTTACTAAATAGAGATTATTTTCTGACCTTCACAGCATAGATCTCCTATATTGTTGCTATAAATTTGTAACCATTGATCCTCTGATTGTCCCTGAACTTTTTCATCTAAGTTTTCCTGAGTTTCAGTCACATTTTAATCTTTTTCATTGTAATTATTATGATAATACGTTAGTCATACCCTGGTACCCAAAGCCACAATATGTAGATATTGTTTATCAAGGTGATGGTCTTCATCCTTCTGCTTAATAGAATAACTACACTTTTATTCCTCATGGTAATCCCCCTTTTCACTAATAAATTTTCCCAATCCTCTGTCTGTCTTGAGTCTTTCAAATGCAAGTGAAAGTGACTGTTTACTATGCTCTAGCAGGCTCTAAAAATACAGCTGTACTTGATCTTACTTGGGTGGTCTTCACTTATTTTCATAATTAAAACCATACTGTAATGCATCCTGGTGTAAGAAAATGATTAAAATAGTACTTTAATAAAAAAGGGATGATACTCCTTGGTACTCTTGAAAACCTGGAAAACTCCTTTTGATGGGATTATGACTGCAGGTAATATATGTGAATTGATTATATAAGGATTGATTGGCATATAGGATTCCTGACCCAGGACAGAAAATATCATAATCTCTTTGAGACATTAATGCTTTGAGTGCAAAACATGAAGAGAAGGAGTGATATTTTGTGAGTCAGTTCTTTGGAGTACAGTGATTATATAACTACCATGATATTTCTGAATATTCCTTTCTTTTCTTTATTTAAAGGTATTTAATACCCATCATCACAGAAAGATCATGATGTACTGTTTTTTCCTTATATCCTGCTTTGCCCGTTGAAATACATATATTTAATTTTGTGCTCTCTTATTCTTCAATGTATTAATTTATTCATCTAATTATTTTTTAAGTAACTTCCTATTAGGTACTAGTTTCTTGCTTATACAGTAGAGCTAGTGTAGAGGAAAGACATGGTTTCTCACATCTTGCTGTGAAAATTTAAGAAAACTAATAATATTCATAGAATGATATGAATAAATAAAAGTGGGTATTCAATAAATTATAAAAATTTATGGAAAAATATTCAGTTCAAAATGGCACAGACTATATGACATATATGATTGAAAGACATAAATAATGACTGTGAAATGAGAAATTATGACACCATCCTAGGAATTGGATAATTATTAAACAATAGAAATTAGATGGAGTGAAGTTAAAAGATAGATCTAATTAATAGAGTTAGTGCAAAGAAAGGAAAACAGAAGCTCAAGACAGCAGATACAAATAGAAATTGGATATGATGTTCAGGGCATTTTGCAAGTATTATGTCACTTCATATTCAATGAAGTAGATGTAATTATTTTCATTTCAGTTTTTCACTTGAAAAAGCTGAATCCCAGAGAGATGATGTAACTTACTAAAGTTACACAGCCAGAAGAGGAGAAACTGGGCTCTGAAACTAAGTAGTTTGGTTCATGCTTTTAACCAATGCATTTTATTGATTCCTGAAGTAAATGTAAGCAAAAATGTAATTCATTATTATAATTACACTTCACCATGGAGAACGGCAAATGTAAAATCAGAAGGTTTTTCAAGGCTTCTATTTTAGCAAATGAATAGCTACTGCATCAGTTAATATGATGAAAATTTGTAGAGATGTATGGAAGTTTTGTTTTAGAATAGGAAGAGATTGAGGATGCTGTAATTAATATCCAAAAAAAACCTGGAAAACAGTAAAGATTGCATTTTCATAAACATATTAAAGTAATTGTATACTGTTTACTATAATAAGTATTTAAAAACTTAGGAGATCATTATAATAATTAGTGTGGTTATATCATTTAGAACATTGCACATATGGAAAAATTAATGGAGGTTATTTAAGGGAGGACCAATAATCAATATATCTAGAGTTTTTGAAGATACAAGCCTAAAGAAATTAATCATTGTACATATTACTGCCATGATAATCATTTCTATTTCTTCCATAAGTTATATTGGGTAACACTGTATTATATTTATATATCATAGTGTTTAGAATATAGTGATTATGCAATAAAACACTTGAACACTAAATACATTAATTATACATTTACTTAAATAAGAAGTAGGTGCAGACTAAATATCTGATTTTCTGAATTCTATTACCTACTCCTTCGTTCCTTTTTAATTTATTTTTAGTTTCTTGAACAAAAGGATGAAATACAGCACTGGTTTAAAAAATGGGAGGAGGGCACTTGACATAGCAGTTAAGACATTGGTTGGGATGATAGCATTTCATATCACAATTTTTGGTTCGAGTCATAGATGTGTTTGTGATTCTAACTTCCTGCTAATGTGTACCCAGAGAGACAGCCAGTGGTGGGTCAAGTAGCTGTGTCTCTACCGCCCACATGGGTGATGTGGGTTGAGTTTTCAAAATGCAGCTCTCAGCTTTTGGCCTGTCCCAGCCAGCCCTAGCTGTTGCATGCATTTGAGAGGTGAAACAGCTGCAGTGATACAGGGCTCGCTCTCTCTCTCTCTCTCTCTCTCTCTCTCTCTTCCTTTCTTTCCTCCTCCTCCTCTTCTGTGTGTATGTATATGTGTGTGTCTATCTTTCAAATGGATAATTTTTAAAGACGAAAAACTATCTGTATCAACACTGAACAAGCTATACTGCTAAATTATTAGTAAATTTTGTGTGCTACTTATTCAAGTTCCTTCCAAGGTATTAAACCCACTAGTAATAAATTATAAAAATGATTGTATAACTTTTAAGGTGGTCAAAGATTTAGGGTTTCTATATCCTATGAATATAGGTGTATATGTGTAATCAAATCCTAAAGTCTGCACCCTCTTGACATTTTTATGCCATTTTGATTTTGATATATAAATGCTATCATACAATTAGATATCTTTTTTCATTCTTGAGAAATATAATTTAAGGACCCTGAATGAAATTTTTGGCTGAAAATACTCAAAATGCACCAAGTATAATTAAAATAGCTTGATATCAGTAGGGAGTATGACATAGAATTTCTTTTCTGTATTTCTAGTACTCTATGTCTTTTAAATTTCTGATTGTATCTCCTTGGAGGAAATGTATCGCCTAAGAATAAAATATTCAGACTCTTACAACTATATTAATGCAGTTTTATTATGCATCATGAAAGCACTATAATCCGATTTTAAACAACCAGAAAGAAAAAATAGGTGGTGTTAAGATTTTCAAATTCTAGAGTATTGCATGCATTGTTTGAAATGTTACAAACATCATGCAAGTAGTGATAAGATCATCTCCCTCTCTATTTTCCAGTATTGTTGAATATCTTAAATAGACTAAAATATTAAGATATTTCAGTAGACATTTTTCTTATCATAGTTGTTCAAAGGTATTACCATTCCCCTCACCTAAATTAACAACAAATGAAAGATTGCATTATTTTAATATAATACTTAATATTTTTTGACCGATGGAATACTTCAAAGTTTTAAACTCATTCCTCTAATTACATGGAAAAAGTATACAGCAGCTAATAGGTCTGATTTCTTTTCATTCAAGATTAATAGGCCGGCACCGTGGCTCAACAGGCTAATCCTCCGCCTGGCGGCGCCGGTACACCGGGTTCTAGTCCCAGTTGGTGCACTGGATTCTGTCCCGGTTGCCCCTCTTCCAGGCCAGCTCTCTGCTATGGCCTGGGAGTGCAGTGGAGGATGGCACAAGTGCTTGGGCCCTGCACCCCATCCAGGAGAAGCACCTGACTCCTGGCTTCGGATCAGCGCGGTGCACTGGCCACAGTGTGCTGGCCACGGCAGCCATTGGAAGGTGAACCAAAGGAAGACCTTTTTCCCTGTCTCTCTCTCTCACTATCCACTCTGCCTGTCAAAAAAAAAAAAAAAAAAAGATTAATCACAAAGGCTGCCAATCTAAAATCTTTGTTCCCTACTTGTGACAGCCCATTCTACAGAGCTGACTATAAAATGGGGAAAACTATATTTTGGGGGTACATGCTCTTCAAAATAGTTAATGAGCTGTGAAAAAATCCTAGGATACATATTAGGATATATTCATATAAATATCTTTGTAAGCAAGAGGACAAGACTGATATTGCACAAGCAAGTCATTTTTTTAAAGAAAACATAAAAAAGTGAAAAAAATGTAATTTGCCATTCACTGCCCATTGTCAGCATTTTTGTTAAAGGAAAGAATCTATGTCTTAGTCCTGAGGTGTCCTTGTGACTTGAGCTCATAAAGCCTAGCAATCATGACATATATCTTGCATAAAATTCTGATTTCCTGGACTCAGATTTGCGACATGTTGAATTCTTCCACATTCATTGTCTATTCCTCCAACATACACAGTCACTGAAGGACTCATTCTTTATACTTTTCAATATAGCAGTTGACCAAGTCAAAATGACCACATTTAATAATTTGAGGATGACTAACATCAATCCACCCTCTTCCCATCAAGCGCGTTGGCTACAGAGACTATGAAAGAATCCTGCAATCCTGTCTTTCATCTTCCCTGAGATGGGAAGATAGCACCTCTCCTTGGGAGAGTCTATAGGTAGAGTCTTGTCTTTAATCTCCTCCTTGCAGAAATGAACTGCTGTCCCTCCCACTTCTTTCCTTACAGAGGCCATGGATACTACAAAGTGAATTGCTAACAAGCATTCCCATCCTGCACCAACAAGAGCAGTGCCATTTCATCTGCTCACCTACTGCTTCAAAGGGTGTATGTGGATGGGAACCCCGTTCTCTGGGTAGCACAAAAACAGAGTGAACCCAACAAGCATCACACAAGCTTTGTTTAACTAAATTAACAGGTGAACCACAGCACACAACAATTGGCCATGTATTGTAGTTTGAACCAAAAAGGTTTATTGTTTCCTGAATAGAAGATTTAAATAAGAACCAGAGTTTCAAACTATAATTCTCAAAACACCTAGGATACAGGACCAAATTATTCTCCAAATTGAAACCGAGAACATCTAAGATGTGAGAAAATAATTAACAGGCAGTCTCATTGACAGGACATTTATATTGGAATTATCCAGCGTGAATTTTAAAGGGGTTGTCATAAAATGACCTGCAATCAATTATGAACACTTTAAAAATGTGAAAATCCCAGTAAAGAAAAAGACAACATAAAGTAATACCACACTGAAAATTTAGAACTGAAAAAAAAAATAACTGAAATAAAAATCTTGATGGATTTACTCAATAGCAGAATATAGATGACGGGGGAAAGACCCAGAGAACTTGGAGATAGATGAATAAAACTTTTTGAATAGTAGGCAGAAAATAGATTGATAGAGTAAACAGATCTTGGAAACCTGTAGAACAATAAAAATTATTAATATTTATCATCAGTGTTTCAAAATGAAGCAGAAAAAGAGCAAATATCTTTGTAGAAATAATGGTAAAGGCTGACAACATCCCCAATTTGGGGTGGTATTTGGCCTAGTGGGTAAGAAGCTCACATCCTTTATTGGAGGACCTGGGCTCAGTACCCAAATCTGGCTCCTCACTGCAGCTTCTTGGTAATGCAAACCCTGGAGGCAGCACTGATGGCTTAAGTGGGTGGACCTTGCCACTCATGGGAGACTTCCCAGCTCCCAGTTACAGGTTATGATCATTTCCCTAATGATTTGATTTAATATTTATATACACATTTTACCAGTGTATCTTCTTAATCACAGAATATAAGTTTATATAAAAATGAAAATGCTTTTGTGGGGTACTCATGGTATTTATAAGTCTTTAACACATTTATATTTCTTATAAGCCCTTCTGAATTTTCACAAACTACTACCATGTGACCTCTATCCAGAGAAGTAATGGAAATGTTACCAGTATTACAAAATAAATTTGTCCTACTACTTACAATTATATCCTCTCTCCCTCAAAGTAACAACTATTCAAATTTCTACCTATATAGAATAATTTTTCAGATTATTTATTTACATGAATTTATTTTGAAATTGTAGATCTTTCTCTCAGTATTGTTTATGAGATTTTCCATACTGTTATTGTCTGCAACAATAGTTCTTGCACATTGTTTCTAGCATGTATAGATAACAAAAATTCATGATTCATAAATTTTCATTGTATTGTTCACAGACAATTAAGCCTTTCTAGAAATGGTTGGCCAGAAGGAGGAAGATACTTAACTTTAATAGAATTTGAAAGGAATATCCAAAAAGGTCAAATCAATTTACATTGCCTCCAAGAGTGCATATTTTAGTTGCTTTACGTCCTTGTCATTGCTTGATATTATCAATTTTGTTTGTTATTTGAAAATTGTAGCCATGTGCATTGAGTATATAGTTCTACATCATTATGGTTTTAGTTTCATTATTTTGGTATGCAATGGTTTTGAAAATTTTTAATGTGTTCATTGGCTATTTGTCCTATTTTGTGAAATGGCTTTTCAAATTAATTTTTTGCATATTTTTCTTTTTTAAAAATTTTTTTATTTTGTAATTTTTTGCATATTTTTCTATTGGATTTTCTACTCATTGATTTGCTGGGGTTTTTGATATGACATACCCATGACTACCTTGTCAGATATATACATTGTCAAATAGTCTCTCAGTGTGCCTTTATCTTTTTTCTTTCTTTTTTGAGTCTTTTTTATTTTTAAAAATTTTTAAGGTGAGTAAGTTTCAAGTATTACATATATACAGATTGAGGAGCATAGTAATGCTTCCCATCCTAGCCTCCCTCCTGCCCACACTCCCATCTTCCCTTCTCCTTCCTTTCCCATTCATTCCTTTAATTTTTATAATAACCTATTCTCAATCTATTTTTATACTTTTACTCTGTTTATTTTAATATTTTCATAAGATTAAACCTAGCTTGGGTGAAGAATTCAACAAATAGTAAGAAGAAAAAAACACTGTTCCTCAACAATAGAGACAAGGGCTGTTAACGATCCTCAAATTTCAAATTGTTAAACTTACCAAAGTATATTACATATTTCTCTACTGTGTTAGTTACTGCAGATCAGGGAAAACACATGGTAGTTGTCTTTTTGGGACTGAGTTATTTCACTAAAAATAATGGTTTCCAATTGCATCCATTTTGTCATGATAGACAGGATTTCATTTTTTATGGCTAAGTAGTATTCCATATTTATCCAGTCATCAGTTGATGGGTATCCAAGTTGATTCCATATCTTAGCTATTGTGAATTAAGCTGCAATAAACATTGGCATACAAATAACTCTTTCATATGCTGATTTCATTTCATTTGGGTAAATTCCCAGGAGTTGGCTGGGTCATATTGTATGTAGATCTATTTTCAGAATTCTGAGGTATCTCCATACTGTCTTTCACAATGTCTGTACTAGTTTACATCCCTAGCAACAGTGGATTAAGGTACCTTCCCCCCATATCCTTACCAGCATTTATTGTTCGTTAATATCTGTATGAGAGCCATTCTAAATGGGGTGAGGTAAAATCTCATTGTGACTTTTATTTGCATTTCCCTGATAGTTATTGATCTTGAGTATTTGTTCATGTGTCTGTTGGTCACTTTAATTTCCTCTTTTGAAAAATGCATGTTGAAGACCTTCGCTCTTTTCTAACTGGATTGTTTTGTTGTTGAGGTTCTTGAACTCTTTATAGATTCTGAATATAAATCCTTTCTCATTTGTTTATTTATTTGAGGGGCAGAGACTTTGAGATTCACAGCTCTCACACTGATTCACTACTGAAATGTCCACAATAGCCTTGATTGGGCTGGGCTAAAGCCACAAGCTGGGAATTCAGCCCAGGTGTTCCACATTGGTGATAGGGACCCAGTCACTTGGGCCATCACTTTTGGCTCCCAGGATCTAAATCAGCAGAAAGCTGAACTCAAGAGCCGTAGCCAAACATTGAACCTACTACTCCATTCTGGTATGTGGGCATCTTAACTGACCTCATGTTTCTTTCTTTTTTTTTTTTTTTAAAGATTTATTTATTTATTTGAAAGTCAGAGTTACCCAGAGAGAGGAGAGGCAGAGAGAGAGAGAGGTCTTCCATCTGATGGTTCACTTCCCAGATGGCTGCAATGGCTGGAGCTGCGCCGATCCAAAGCCAGGAGCCAGAAGCTTGTTCCGGGTCTTTCACGCAGGTGCAGGGCCTAAGCACTTGGGCCACCTTCTACTGCTTTCCCAGGCAATAGCAGAGAGCTGGATCGGAAGTGGAGCAGCCAGGACTTGAACCAGCGCCCATATGGGATGCCGGCACTTCACGCCAGGGTGTTAACCCTCTGAGCCACAGTGCCGGCCCCAACTGACCTCGTGTTTCTAGGCCAAATACCTGTCAATGCCTATATGATTTTTTAATATTAATAAATTCTTCCTTATTTGTCTATAATTAGTATTTCTAGGGGCCAATATGTTAATCTTTTCAAAAAATAACAATTTGTTATTGTATGTTTGACTTACTCATTTTATTTGTAAAGTTACTTGTCATTTTTATTATTACCCAGTTAAAGATAGTGTATTTTTCTCTGTTTAATTAACATTTTGCTTTCCTATGGTACTTCAGTAGTTTTTTTTTTTCTATTATTAGCATTGTTGAAATTTTTAAAATATTGTTTGTTTTACTTGGAGTTGATCAAGCCTGATCTCTTCCATCAGCTTTGAGAAAATCTTTCATTTCAAGCATGGAAGTGCCTCATTCTCTTGCTTTATTCATTCTGAGACTCAAATGTGTAATGTGATTTGTATGTGTGTGTGTGTGTGTGCATAGTCACATGTATACATATGGAAGGATACAACTTATATGCTTCTATTTTGCTTTGCTTTTATCTATCATTTCCCCATACTTCTATTTGGGTATATTCTACAGTCTTGCCATTCATCTCCCTAAAAATTTCCTGTCATCAGTGTCCAAGTAACTGATAAACATATATATTAAGTTATTAAATTCAGGGTTCTATTTCTCTTTCTAGAGTTTCAGTTAGACTATTTTTTCTCAACAATAACTCCAGCTTTTTTTGTGAAATATTCAGTCTTATCACATATTTTATTGAATATATTACCATTTAATTTTAAATAACCCACTGAATTATAATTGTAACTGCCCATCATTAGTTGATGCGTCCATTGACATACTAATAAATCATCATCTGCCATGGGTCAGATGAGGTAATTAACTAATGCTGTGTTATAGGCTATTTATTGGAGGTAGAGACACTTTACATTGGATTTTGAGTAATTATTTATGAAGTTTGAAAGGGAAGTAAAGTACAAAATAGAAAAATAATTTAATGGATAACTTAGTATGTAAGGGTTGGGCTTCACCTACCTATTTTCTAATTTATGAAATCATGATTTGTTGAAGCGGTGATAGAGCTAGTGAAAAAATATTATAGTAGTAATAGCTATAAATTGCTTTTATGAGTCTTATATCTTACTCAAGTGATTAAGGCATGTTAATTTCAGATTTTGTAGTTCTCCAAGTCACTTGGAACTGTATTATTGAGTGGGGATAAATATGACTTAGTCATTAAAATTAGATATTCAGTCCTGACATTAAAAATAGACATAGAAATAAAGCTAAGCTTTATTTTAATGATATTAAGTCTTTATAAAAAATAAAAACGTAAAATGCAAAAACATCTTGCTTCTCCTCATTGCTAAAAATAATCATATTGACTAAATTGACTGCACTTCATTTAAAAGAAGAGAATATGTTTTATTATATGATTAGGTATAGAAGGAACATATGTCAGTGTCTTTAAATTTATGCTAAGCTAACTCTCATCAGACCCATATTCAAGAGCAGTTCTGAATTTAATGTATATTATGAGGAAAGTTTCACAGGTAGACTTCTTTCAACAATTTTTATCAGTTGAAAAGTACCTCTGCTTTAATCTTATATTAATTTTTTCTGTTCTTATGAAACATATATAGGAAACCTAAGGGTCCAGTGTTGTTAAGCTGTCACTTGTCATGTAGTATCCCATATCAGAGTACCGGTTTGAGTTTTGGCTTCTCAAGTTTTGATTCAGCTCCCTTCTATTGCACCTGGGAAGGTAGCAGAAGAAGGCCCAAGTACTTGGGCCCCTGCTACGCATGTAGTAATTCCAGATGATGTTTGGGACTTCCAGTTTTGGTCTGGCCCAGCACTATCCTTTGTGGCTGTATGGGGAGTGATCAGTAGATGGAAGCTATCCTTTTCTCTCTGTCTCTCCTTACGCGTCTGTTGTTCTGCCTTTCAAATAAATAAAATAAACATTTTAAAAACATGAAACTTAAATTTGTTGTTAAGGGGCAAGCATTGTGGCACAGTGGGTTAAGATGTGGCTTGGATACTCACATCCTATATCTGAGGGTCTTGTTCGAAGTCCTGCCTGTGTTACCAATCCAGCTTCCTGCTAATGTACCTGGATAATAGTAGATTATGATCCAAGTACTTGGATTCCTTCCAACCATGTTGTAGACCCAGATGGAATCCTGAGCTCCTGGCTTCAGCCTGGCCCTGTTCTGACTGTGGCATATTTGAGGTGTTATCAGATGATGAAAGATATTTCTCTGTCTCTCTGTCTCTCTCTCTCCTCCCTCCCCCCAACCCCTCACTCCCTCCTTCTCTCCCTCTGTGTTTCTTCCCCTCTCTCTGCCTTTCAAATAATAAAATAAATTGTTCATATATTAGCAACACACATAAGAATTTTGAAATAAGGTCTTATCTTATGTCTTAGCCTTGATCTGGATATGTTAGGACTATTTATTTATGCATTTGTCAGGATTTGGCTGCAATTGAATAATTGTTATATAACCTGTTTTTCTGCTATATATACATATTTTGTCTCATAGGCAACTATGAGCATCTTCTCAAATATGTTTTTTTTCCTGTGCTATTCTTGCTACTTATCTACATAATTCCTCAGAATTTGCACCTACTAAATAGGATTAATAAAATGGCTTGGAATGGCATATTCTTGTATTTAGGACTCTTCGTCATCAACTAGAAAATTGATTGACTTTTAGGAATCAATTATATATACTTTATTAATAAAAGGATGGGGAGGAGAATAGTATAAATATCTTCACTTAATAAAAAATGAGAGTATATAAAATTGATTTAAGCCTTTCAAGCCTATTTATCTGGTGACCTCTAAATTTTCTTACATATTTGACCCTTGTTTAGCATTTTATCTATTATATCTGAAAGGAAAGAAAATCAAGAGAAAACAAAATTCAAATATAACTTTTCATTTTTGAAAGATAGCTGTATCAGGAAAATTTGTTTCTTTTTTTGTGAAAGGAATATGGGAAAGATATGGGCTGGAAGACAGCTATATTTCAAAGATCTCTATCATTCAAAAAAATATGAATTTCACTTATAACCATATATTTAAAAATACCAATGTTCAGAATCGGTTGTCTACTTGTATATATAAAAAAATTGTCTATATCCTTCTGCATAGTTTTTAAGATATTTGGATATTCTGGCTATATAATTATTCCATCCCTCTAGATGGAACATACATTCATACTTTTCCTTAAAAATCTAGTGCAGAAGTTTAGTCATGATTGTATTGTGCAATGCCAATTTTAGATGCAAATATAAGATAATTTAATGCATGTACAGAATCACCATAACACAATTTGTGTCTCAGAGTGAGAACATGTATATTCATTTTGCTTTTACCAGTACTGTAGAAATATTGAACAAAACTAACTCAACTGTTTTTATTTAATTTCTTGACACACACACACACATTCTACCAACACTCTTTACCTTTGACTTGCTGATGAATAAAGAAGGACAAAAAGGGAAAAGAAATTAGGGTTGAAGAAACTTTTCCTTCCTGTGTAACCATTTTTGGCACAATTCTTTAGTTAAGATAGGGAAATACAATGAGAAAAGTTAAATGACAGTGCTAGATTATTTATTGTTCTTAGAATATTATTGCCTTCTTCTGGGTCAGAATAAAATTCTGCCTTCCAAGAGCTGTCAAAATATGTGGTTATTTATTGGTAGATGTAATGGACTTACCATATACCTACCTGAGTCTTACTGACCTCTCACACTTTATGATTCCACTGTCATTCTGTATTCATAGGGCATCACAATTATTGTATGAGGATTGGAGTGGAGGAGAGATGGTAGTCGTAAGTGTTGCACAGATATCTGTTCATATGCAAGTAATTTTGTCATTGATCTTCACTTGCAAAACATAGCTCAGAATAAAATTAGTAATTTCACAATGACCATGGTAGAGCCATAAAATATATAGGGACCTTTTGCACAGTGGTGATCTACTACCTCGTGTACAACTGCATAAGTCATGGGCCCATGAACCATCTATGCTTAAATCATTGGCCCAAATCTCCCTCTGTGCTGGTAGATTATATATAGTCCTATGGATTCCATTTCTAAATGCACATGCCAGAGCAACTTTATCTAACGTAAGTCAAGTCCTCCTACCTCCACCGACTTGTTTCCCCTTCTGTTTCTCATTAGTGGAGAGCACCATATTAGTTGTTGGAGCTAGAAATCTGAAGCTGATCAAAATTATCTTTTGAGTCCTCTTTCTTAACAATCTTTGCCTAATTGCTCGCCAAAACCTCTGAATGCTACCTATCTAGTATTTCCAAATATGAAAATGTTGCCCTCAACACTGAATTCCTACCAATGATAAAGACTACCACTAATTCTTACATGAGTAATGGAAATAGACCTTTTAACACAATTCCTCTGTGCAGCGTTTCTCCTGTCTAGCCTATTTTTCCATACTGAACAAATTATCTTTATAGAATATATTGCATGATCTTCAGCTTAAAACTCTACAAAGCCATTGATTTTCAGAAAAGAATAAAACATTTTTAGTAATTCTAAGGTTATTCTACTCCATGCAGTCATTCCCTAATGACACTTGTCTTGTTTGTGTGATCCCTTTGATTCTTAGACCTATCAGAGCCATCGGTTGTGAACTGAAATTGATCACTTGGACAAGTGAGATGGCAATGGTACATGCCACCTTGATGGGGTTGTATTGGAATCCCCTGGTACATTTCTAACTCCATCATTTGGGGCAAGTCTGATTGTGCATGTCCCAAATTGTACAATTCCTCCCTCTCTTTTTCCACTCTTAAATTTAACAGGGATCACTTTTCAGTTAAAATTTAAACACCTAAGAATAATTGTGTATTAATTACAGAGTTCAACCACTAGTACAAGAACAACAACAACAAATACTAAAAAGGATAAAGTATTACATTGTACATCTAGAGTCAGGACAAGAGCTGATCAGGTCATTGTTTCTTATAGTGTCCATTTCACTTCCACAGGTTTCCCCTTTGGTGCTCAGTTGTCGCCGATCAGGGAAAACAAATGAAATTTGTCTCTTTGGGACTGGCTTAATTCACTCAGCATGATGTTTTCCAGATTCCTCCATCTTGTTGCAAATGACTGGGTTTCATTGTTCCTTACTGCTGTATAGTATTCTATGGAGTACATGTCCCATAATTTCTTTATCCAGTCTACTGTTGATGGGCATTTGGGTTGGTTCCAGGTCTTAGCTATTGTGAATTGAGCTGCAATAAACATTAATGTGCAGATGGCTTTTTTATTAGCCAAATTAATTTCCTTTGGGTAAATTCCAAGGAGTGGGATGGCTGGGTTGTATGGTAGGGTTATGTTCAGGTTTCTGAGGAATCTCCAGACTGACTTCCATAGAGGCTTAACCAGTTTGCATTCCCACCAACAGTGGGTTAGTGTCCCTTTTTCCCCACATCCTCTCCAGCATCTATTGTTGGTAGATTCCTGAATGTGAGCCATTCTCACAGGGGTGAGGTGAAACCTCATTGTGGTTTTGATTTGCATTTCTATGATTGCTAGTGATCTTGAACATTTTTTCATGTGTCTGTTGGCCATTTGGATTTCCTCTTTCGAAAAATGTCTATTGAGGTCCTTGTCCCATCTCTTAAGTGGGTTGTTTGTTCTGTTGTTGTGGATTTTCTTGATTTCTTTGTAGATTCTGGTTATCAACCCTTTATCTGTAGTATAGTTTGCAAATATTTTTTCCCATTCTGTTGGTTGCCTCTTCACTTTCCTGACTGCTTCTTTTGAAGTACAGAAACTTCTCAATTTGATGCAATCCCAAATGGTAATTTTGGTTTTGACTGCCTGTGCTCCTGGGGTCTTTTCCAGGAAGTCTTTGCCTGTACCTATATCTTTCAGGGTTTCTCCAATGCTCTCTAATAATTTGATGGTTTCGGGTCGTAGATTTAAGTCTTTAATCCATGTTGAGTGAATTTTTGTGTAAGGTGAAAGGTAGGGGTCTTGCTTCAGGCTTCTGCATGTGGAAATCCAATTTTCCCAGCACCATTTATTGAATAGGCTGTCCTTATTCCAGGGATTAGTTTTGGATCTTTGATCAAATATAAGTTGGCTGTAGATGTTTGGATTGATTTCTGGTGTTTCTATTCTGTTCCATTGGTCTGTCCATCTGTTTCTGTACCAGTACCATGCTGTTTTGATAACAACTGCTCTGTAGTATGTCCTGAAATCTGGTATTGTGATGCCTCTGGCTTTTTTTTTTTGTTGTACAAGATTGCTTTGGCTATTCGAGGTCTTCTGTGTCTCCATATGAATTTCAGCATCATTTTTTCCAGATCTGAGAAGAAGGTCTTCGGTATCTTGATTGGTATTGCATTGAATGTATAAATTGCTTTTGGGAGAATAGACATTTTGATGATATTGATTCTTCCAGTCCATGAGCATGGAAGATTTTTCCATTTTTTGGTATCCTCTTCTATTTCCTTCTTGAAGGTTTTGTAGTTTTCATCGTAGAGATCTTTAACATCCTTGGTTAAGTTTATTCCAAGGTATTTGATTGTTTTTGTAGCTATTGTGAATGGGATTGATCTTAGAAGTTCTTCCTCAGCTGTGGCATTGCCTGTGTATACAAAGGCTGTTGATTTTTGTGCATGGATTTTATATCCTGCTACTTTGCCGAACTCTTCGATGAGTTCCAGTAGTCTCTTAGTAGAGTTCTTTGGGTCCCCTAAATAAAGAATCATATCATCTGAAAAGAGGGATAGTTTGAGTTCTTCCTTCCCAATTTGTATCCCTTTAATTTCTTTTTCTTGCCTAATAGCTCTGGCTAAAACTTCCAGAACTATATTGAAGAGCAGTGTGAGAGTGGGCATCCCTGTCTGGTACCAGATCTCAGCGGAAATGCCTCCAACTTTTCCCCATTCAATAGGATGTTGGCCGTGGGTTTTTCATATATTGCTTTGATTGTATTGAGGAATGTTCCTTCCCTACCCAGTTTGCTTAGAGTTTTCATCATGAAAGGGTGTTGTATTTTATCAAATGCTTTCTCTGCGTCTATTGAGAGAATGATATGGTTTTTCTTCTGCAGTCTGTTAATGTAGTGTATTATGTTGATTGTTTTGCGAATGTTGAACCATCCCTGCATACCAGGGATAAATCCCACTTGGTCTGGGTGGATGATCTTTCTGATGTGTTGTTGCATTCTATTGGCCAGAATTTTATTGATGATTTTTGCATCTATGTTCATCAGGGATATTGGTCTGTAAATCTCTTTCAATGTTGCATCTTTTTACGGCTTAGGAATTAAGGTGATGCTGGCTTCATAGAAAGAATTTGGGAGGATTCCCTCTTTTTCGATTGTTTTGAATAGTTTGAGAAGAATTGGAGTTAGTTCTTCTCTAAATGTCTGGTAGAATTCAGCAGTGAATCCATCTGGTCCTGGGCTTTTCTTTGTTGGGAGGGCCTTTATTACTGTTTCAATTTCTGTGTCAGTTATGGGTCTGTTTAGGTTTTCTATGTCTTCCTGGCTCAATTTAGGGAGGTTGTATGTGTCTAAGAATCTGTCCATTTCTGATAGATTTCCCTGTTTGCTGGCATACAAGTCCTTGTAGTAATTTCTGATGATTCTTTTTATTTCTGTGGTGTCTGTTGTTACGTTTCCCTTTTCATCTCTGATCCTATTGATTTGGGTCTTTTCTCTTCTTTTTTTAGTTAGTTGGGCCAATGGGGTGTCAATTTTGTTTATTTTTTCAAAAAACCAGCTCCTTGTTTGGCTGATTTTTTGTAATGTTTTTTTGGATTCAATCCTGTTGATTTCTTCTTTGATTTTAATTATTTCTCTTCTCCTACTGGGTTTGGGTTTGGTTTGCTGCAGATTTTCTAGATCCTTGAGATGACTTGAAAGCTCATCTATTTGGTGCCTTTCCAATTTCTTGATGTAGGCACCTATTGATATAAACTTTCCTCTAAAACTGCTTTTGTTGTATCCCATAGGTTTTGGTATGTTGTGCTTTGATCCTCATTTACTTCCAGAAAATTTTTGATTTCTCTTTTAATTTCTTCTATGACCCATTGTTCATTCAGGAGCATGTTGTTCAATCTCCATGTGATTGCACGTGTTCTAGGGATTCCCGAGTTGCTAATTTCCAATTTCATTCCTTTGTGGTCTGAGAAGCTGCATGGTATGATTCTAATTCTTTTGAATTTGCTGAGACTTGCTTTATGGCCTAGTATGTGGTCAATCCTAGAGAAGGTTCCATGTACTGCTGAGAAGAATGTAAAGTCCTTAGATGTAGGATGAAATGTTCTGTAGATATCTGTTAGATCCATTTGGGCTATAGTGTCATTTAAATCTACTGTCTCCTTGTTGATCTTCTGTCCTGTTGATCTGTCTATCTCTGAGAGTGGAGTATTGAAGTCTCCCAGTACTATTGTATTGGGGTCTAAGTCTCCCTTTAAGTCCCTTAACAAGTCTTTTAAATAAGCTGGTGCCCTATAATTAGGTGCATACACATTAATAATTGTTGTATCTTCCTGTTGAATGGATCCCTTAATTATTAGTGCCCCTCTTTGTCTCTCCTAACAGTTTTTGTGGTAAAGTTTATGTTGTCCGATATTAAGATGGCTACGCCCGCTCTTTTTTCATTTCTGTTTCCAGCCTTTCACTTTCAGTCTGTATGCATCATTGTTGGAAAGATGAGTTTCTTGTAAGCAGCAAAAAGATGGGTTTTGTTCCTTAACCCAATCAGCCAATCGGTGTCTTTTAATTGGACAGTTCAAGCCATTAACATTCAATGTGACTATTGAGAAGGAGTAACTTTGCCCTGTCATTTGCCAAAGATTTTTTCTAATATATGGTTTGAGACTCCTGTGGTCTTTTGCTGTGAGGTTTCCTTCCTTTATCTTCTTTCATATTGGTGACCATGTTTCTGTGTTTCTGTATGTAACACATCTTTAATCATCTTTTGCAGGGCTGGACGAGTGGCGACAAATTCTTTCAATTTCTGTTTGCTGTGAAAGGTCTTTATTTCACCTTCATTCACAAATGAGAGCTTTGCAGGATATAATATTCTGGGCTGGCAGTTTTTCTCTCTTAGTACCTGAGCTGTATCTCGCCATTCTCTCCTAGCTTGTAGGGTTTCTGATGAGAAGTCAGCTATAAGTCTAATTGGAGATCCTCTGAGAGTAATCTGGCGTTTCTCTCTTGCACATTTTAGGATCTTTTCTTTGTGTTTCACTGTGGTGAGTTTGATTACGACGTGTCGTGGTGAGGATCTCTTTTGATCATGTTTATTAGGGGTTCTATGAGCTTCCTATACTAGGATGTCTCTGTCCTTCTCCAAACTTGGGAAATTTTCTGCTAGTATCTCACTAAAAAGGCCTTCTAATCCTTTCTCCCTCTCCATGCCTTCAGGAACTCCTAGAACCCGAATGTTGGGTTTTTTAATAGTATCCTGTAGATTCCTGACAGTATTTTTTAGATTTCTGATTTCTTCTTCTTTTCTTTGGTTTGCCTGTTTCCTTTCCTGTTCTCTGTCTTCTAATTCCAATATTCTCTCTTTTGCTTCACCCATTCTGTTTTTTAAGGCTCTCTAATATGTTTGTCATTTGATCTATTGAGTTCTTCATTTCATTGTGGTTTCTTGTCACTATCACAGTTTCATGTTCTACTAGTTGTTTCATTTCATTTTGATTCCTCCTTAATATTTCATTTTCACGAAAGAGATTTTCTATCTTGTCCATTAAGGATTTCTGTAGTTCAAGAATTTGTTTTTGAGAACTTCTTAATGTTCCCATCAATTTTTTGAGATCCTCTTCTTGCATTTCCTCTATCTCTTCGTCTTCATAATCTTGCATTGGGGTGTCTTGTTCATTTGGAGGCGTCATAGTGTCTTCCTTATTCTTGTTACCTCGGCTTCTATGTTTGTTGTTTGTCATGTTGGAGATAATTTATGTTTTTTGTTGTTGTTGTTGTTGTTTGTTTGTTTTTTTTTTTTTTGCTGTGGTGTTTTTTTCTCGTTATACTATGCCTCTATGTGGACTGTCTGCTTTGATGGATCCTTAGGGGCTGTGATGGGTGTGGCCAGAGAGCTATGCTTGATTCTTCAGGTTTAAGGCTGTGCAAAAAAGCGACTCACCCAGATTGTTCACTCCCTTGCTCCTTGCTGGATCGCTCTCTCTCTCTCTCTCTCTTTTTTTTTTTTTTTGACTCAGTTGGGAAGTATTTCAGCACCGGTGAGTGGAATTGAGGGTAGTTGAAATCTGGCCTCTGTGAGTATTCATTTGATCTACCCCTGGGACCACACAAAGAGTTTATGTAGCCCTCAATGTGTTCTCAAGTTTCACCAAAGTTCCAAAGTTGCTGAGTTTGTGGTGGCGCTTTAGATATGTAAAATGGCGCCTGCTCTTTTTTTTGCTCAGTGAGTGAATAGAGAGGCCTCTGCTTTTCCCCCCAATGTCTCGGGTTTCTGACGGCTTTGTCTTACCTTCCGTTCGTTCCCGCGCTGGTGAGATTCTGCGGCTCGTCTCCCGCGGCTGGGTTTCTACACGGTGGGCTCCCTGTAGGTCCTCTGTGTCACATCCAATAGATCCGGAAGCATTTCCTGTGCAGTTTTTTTCTTGAGTCTTTTCCTGAGGCTACAGTAATTCCACTTTTATGAAACTTTATTTTCCCAAACTATGGTGCACGTCCTCACTATCTGCCATCTTGGCTCTGCCCCCGATACATGAGTTTTAACAAGTCTTTGATAGTCAAACTCCTTTTATTGTGAACACTTACGTAGTATTGAACTCTCAGAAGTCTATTTTTCAAGATAAATGAACTTGTTTTTGAGAATTGTTATATAAGTGATACTTTTTTATTAGTCAGTTATAATCAATGTTTTATCTTACAATGTAAGTTATGTCTTTATAATTACATTATTCCTTCTTTGGAAGACACTGGAAATATTTCAAACATTTTAATAACAATTTGCTTCTATATATTGTTCTCTGTAACAATGTACACATTATCAAGAGGAAAAGTGCATAAAGTTTTTTAAGATTTACAATGGGAGCATTGACAATCAGCTTTGATAATAAAAGCTTTCAGCCGGCGCCGTGGCTCAACAGGCTAATCCTCCGCCTTGCGGCGCCAGCACACCGGGTTCTAGTCCCGGTCGGGGCACCGATCCTGTCCCGGTTGCCCCTCTTCCAGGCCAGCTCTCTGCTGTGGCCAGGGAGTGCAGTGGAGGATGGCCCAAGTCCTTGGGCCCTGCACCCCATGGGAGACCAGGAGAAGCACCTGGCTCCTGCCATCGGATCAGCGCAGTGCGCCGGCCGCAGCGCGCCTACCGCGGCGGCCATTGGAGGGTGAACCAACGGCAAAGGGAAGACCTTTCTCTCTGTCTCTCTCACTGTCCACTCTGCCTGTCAAAAATAAAAAATAAATAAATAAATAAAAGCTTTCAGTTAAAATATTTGTATTTCTGGAGATGGCGCTGTGATGTAGTGGGCTATGCCTCCAGCTGTGGTGCAAGCATCCCATATGGGCACAGGTTCTATTCCCGACTGCCCCTCTTCTGGTCTAGCTCTTTGCTTATGGCATGGAAAAGCAGTAGAAATGGACAACTACTTGGGCCCCTGCACACACGGGAGACCCGGAGAGAGCTCCTGGCTCCTGGGTTCAAATCATTTGGGGAGTGAACCAGCAGATGGAAGACACTTCTCTCTTTCTGTAACCCTACCTCTCAAATAAATAAATAAATACAAATTTTAAAAATCTTAAAAATATGTATTTCAGTAAAATAGATTTTTGTAAGTGTCTTATGTTTGATTTATATCCAAGTCTTCTATTTTTCCAAAAGTTAGATTCCATTTTCATGATTTTATAAAGTACATTTTGTAGGTTGGAGAATATGCATTTGTGAAGTTGAACAAGGAACTCTTCATACATAGGTATGATTTTAAACTCAATTTAAATCTTCAAAATGTGCTCATATCATCAAAGAAGAACTGATCTAGAAATGTGTCTAACATTAATGTGATAATTCATCCTCATTCCATGGAATTTGAAAATATGCAGAATTTTATTTATTGTTCAGACACTCGATAACGTATATGTAGTCTGTTTAAAACCTAATTAAATATTATACTTCATCATTTAAAATGGATGTAATTTCAGCAACTATTTTACTGTTTCTACATGAATTGTTATGCATATTTCCTGTAGTTCAAAATGTAGGTGTTGGAGTAGTGCTTACTTAAATATAATTGAGTTAAGGAGCACAACATGCATTTTCTTTGACTTCTTTTTATTAAAACAAGTGGCAAAAGCCATTCAGTATTTCATTCTTGTTGTTAACATTAATCATTAAGATCATATAAGACAAACTAAGGATAATAAGCAAAAATCTGCAGTCGTTTTGGTCCTCTTATCTCCCTTTCACCCATACTCCACAGAATTTTTTTTCCTGCCTTTGCTCCTTCAAGAGAGAGTTGTCTGATTTCTCATACTGTCCAATGTATACAGGTAGCATTTATAAACTCTTTGTATTTCACTAAGACTTTCAATTGTTTTCTTTCCACATAAATGGAAAGGACTAAATCCTCGCCTTTTTGTAGCCAAAGTCATCCAAACAGTTTCCTACATCTTTCCTTTAGTCCAGGGATGTGGAATGTTGCTCCTACTAGCATTATAAGGCCCGTGAAATCATTTGGTCTGGTCAGGCAACCACAGGTGGAACTTGAAATTCAATAAATCTATAGAGGGATAATTTTTTAAGTTTGTAGTTTCATGTAGACTGTGAATGATGTTATAAATATTTGAATGGCCCTTGGCAGAGAAAAGTCTCCCTTCCCTGCTTTATTCTATTCTCCATCAATTTCTGTTCCTTGGTTCATCATGTATTTGAGCTTATATTTCTAATCCTGCCTTCTGTCTTCATTCCACATCCACACCTGCTACCATTCTGGACAATATGCAGTCTAGTAACTAGTGACTTAATTCCACATTTCCTTTCACATCTCAGTTCTAATGACATACAGATCATCTGTTTTTTAAAATCTTTTTTGTGTGTGTGGACCATTTCTTTACCAACATTTGCAATAGTTTTGGAAAATTAAATCATAGTATATCATATTTTGTTTATATTCTCTATTTACAACTTCCTTCCTCCAAGTTTACTTTCCTGGGAATTACCATTCTATTTCATGTAAATTCTAGTGTTACTGAGAAAAATCTCTTTCTTTGTTCTTAAGCTGTAAAGCACAATCTGAAGCTACATCCTCCTTTGACTTCCTCAAGCATAATCGTACAGGAAGGCATTTCTTTACTTAGTAGCCCTGTCCATTGGATGATGCACTTTCCCTTCTTTAGGTTTTGAATATTAATTATCACTTTTTTCTTGTGTTTCCCTTCTGTCCTACTAATTATCTCCTCTCAATATATAAAAACTCTTTCTCAATCTGCTCATTCATTAAAAACTTTGAGTGTCTACTGAGTGCCTGGCATTGTTACAGGTGCTTGAGATGCAGCAGTAAAAAATACCAGACATAAATCCTTTTCCATATCAAGCTACGTTCTAACAGAATCCTGGTCTCCCTATAGTTATTACTCTATGTGTTAAACATCTGTTATGAGGGACAAATTAAGAAATTTAGGAGCTTGAAACAACTCACAGCTTCTACAGGTCAGAAAACCAAGTGGGCTTGACTGGGGTCCCTCAAGGACAAAATGTAGGTATTGGCTGGATTAGTCTTCTACCTGGAAGGTTTTTTTTTAATATTTATTTATTTATTTATTTGGAACTCAGAGTTAACACACAGAAAGATGGAGAGGCAGGGAGAAAGAGAGAGGTCTTCCATCTTCTGGTTCACTCCGCAGATGGCCGCAATGGCTAGAGCCAATCCAAAGCCAGGAGCCAGAAGCCTCCTCCTGGTCTCCCACGTGGGTGCAGGAGCCCAAGGACCTAGGCTATCCTCCACCGCCTTCCCAGGCCACATTAGAGAGCTGGATTGGAAATGCAGCAGCCAGGACATGAACTGGTGCCCATATGGGATGCCAGTGCTGCAGATGGTGGCTTTACCCACTATGGAAGTTTTGTGGAAGTATCTACTCCCAACCTCATTTGACCATGTGCTGAATTCAGTTCTTTGCCCCTATAGGACTAAGATCCCCATTTTCTTCCTACCCTCCTGCAGAGACGGTTTATATTTTCTGTAAGTTACCTTCATCCTGGGCTTGTGTCTCCCACCAGCTACAAAACTCTGATCAACAGGGAGAATTTCCTTCATGCTTTAGAACTTTGACTCATATTTTTATTCTCCAAGACAGAAAGTGTGTGGTTGGCATTGTGGCATAGTGGGTGCAACTGTTGTCTGTGACACCGGTATTCCATATGGGCAACAATTTGTGTCCCAGCTGCTCCATTTCTAATCCAACTCCCTCTGGTGCACCTCAGAAAGCAGTGAAGGATGGCCCAAGTACTTGCACTGTTGACTTCAACTGGGAGACCAGGAGGAGCTCCTGGGTCCTGGCTTCAGTCTGGCCCAGTCCTGGGCACTGCTGCCATCTAGGGAGTGAACCAGCAGATGGAAAATTTCTCTGTTTCTCTCTCTCTCTGTTACCCTGCCTTTCAAATAAATAAATAAATCTTAAAAGAAAAGAGAATCCATTCTACAGTTAAGGCTTCATGAGATAAGATTATTCCACCTAAATCATGTGTTTAATTGCAGATCAACAATTCAACATAAAGAATCATGGGAGTAATAAATTATCATACCATAGGTTATGGTAATTATGGGCTGGAACATTGGTAGAGGTGGGTAGAACACTTTTAGAAATTTGCCTTTCACACTCTGTATATTTGATATTTTTCCCATTTTTTAAAATCAACTTTTTTCTTTTTTTGGCAAAATATCACATCATCTGAAAAGTTTTTCTTCACAAAAACTTAAGTGTTTAGTACAGTATTATTAACTATAAGCCAAAGGATGTATAACACATCTTGAGAATTGATCATCTTGCCCATCACCACTCCAGTTTCTGCTTTAATGAATTTTATATCTCTCGATATTTTATATACGTGGAAACAGGTAGTATCCATCTCTGTTTATTTCTCTTATAATTTCCTCAAGGTTAATGCAGGTTGTATCATATGATGGGATTTCCTTCTTAATATGGCTGTATAATATTCTGTTGCATAAATATCCATATGTTTATATATACATATATGTATATATACACACTACATTTTAATCAATCACCAAGCAATAGACATTTAGGCTGCTTCTATCTCTTGGTTTCTGTACATAATGCTGATGTGAACTTGAGGCAGGGACAAATACATATTTCTTTAAGAAACTAATATCAGTTACTCATTTTTATACTACTTTATTTTGAAATACAGAGAAAAAGCAGGGGGTGGGATGTTGCATCCACTTGTCAGCTAAAATAGAACATTACAAAGACCAGTGACAGTCACACATGGATTTTATGGAAAATGATAGACAAATGAGAGGCAAGACAACTGATCAGGACTGGCAGCTAATTGGGGCCGACACTCCTTACCAGAGTGAGGCCCCAACAGTGAGTTACACAGCTTTTTATAGTATTCTGTCTATTAGGGCTCACAATTTTGAACTGAACCCCTGGTTTGTAGTAAACAATAAAAAAAAAAAAAAAACCAGAATGCTGTAGTAAGATAACAGTGAAGGACACCTAGTTCCTTGGAACTTGGGCTCACATAGTTTCACAAAATACACCTTTAGCCGTTAGCAAGCAGAGCTAATATGTACAGAAGCAAGAGGTCTGCAACACTCACTCCATTTTGATTTTGACTTTATAGGAGAAAGGTGGAAAGCAGTCTTCCATCTGTGGGCTCAAACCTCCAAATGGCCACAACTCTCAGTTCTGGGCCAAGCAGAAGTCAGGAGACAGGAATTTCTTCTTAGTCTCCCACATGGGTGACAGAGACCCAAGTACTTGGGCCATCTTCCATTACCTTCCCAGGTGCGTTATCAGGACTCTGGATCACAAAGAGGCCTAGCCAGAACTCAAACCAGCAGATGTCGGATTTCACCATTGCAAGCTGTGGCTTTACCTGCCTTGCCACAATGCCAGCTCCTCAATTACTTTGGATAAATACCCAGGAGTGGAATTGCTGGATCATCTGCTAGTTTTATTTTTAATCTTTAAGAAACCTCCGTACTGATTTCACAATCAATCTACAATAACATTTTTGCAGAAGGAAGGATATTCATAAAGTGATATCAATATCAATCTATGAAAAAAATAGAATATAAAATACTTCAACATTTTCATGGAAGGGAACTGCATGATGACACAGTAGGTTAGGTCACCAGCATCTCATAGTGGTATTTTGAGTCTTGGCTGCTCTGCTTCTTATTGAGCTCTCTGTAATGTGCCTGGGAAAGCAACAGGAGAGAGTGAAGTGATTGGGCCCCTGCCACCAACGTGGGAGACTCAGACGGAGTTACTGGCTCCTGGTTTCAGCCTAGACTAGACCTGGACATTGCATACAGTTGGGGACTGAACCAGTGGATGGAAAAGCTCATTCATTCTCTCTTTCATTCTCTCTCTCTCTCTAACTGCCTTTCAAATAAATAAATTAATCTTTTAAAAAGATTCATGGAAAATAGAATTTAAAAGTTTATTTTGTTGCAAAAATGTTGAAACCCATGCATACTTTTTTTTGTAATATGCATTTTATGAACTCTTGAAAGGCATCTTTATTGTTCTGTGGCTTTTCTGAATTTACTTACTACTTCTAGGAGTTATTTTTTTGTAGATTTCTGGATTTTATATGTAGACAATCATATAATCTGTAAATAGAGACTATTTTTTTCTTGCTTTCCATTTGGTTTATTGAGAAGGTTAGAACTGTCAATACTACTTTCAATTAAGATGATATCTTTTCCTTATGACTTATATTAGAGTGTATATGGTCAATCTTTTCCATTAACTATGTTGTGAGCTGTAGATTTTTTTTTATCATACTATATAAGTTCCCCCTGTCTTTAGTTTGCTGAAAATAGAGATTACATTTTGTTGGTGTCATTTGAAATGCATCCCATCATAGAACAGCAAACCATATAGTCAATTAGTGAAAAGTTATTTTCATATAATTATGGGGAAACTCTATGTCTTGTATCCTTCCATCTTGCCTCTTGATTTGATGAAGAGGAAGGTAAATCAGTTCAGAAAATCTGTTCTCATGGCAATAGCCATATAACAAAATTCTAGTCTTTTTGCAAAATTCTGTGTTAAATGTCAGAAAATAAATATCTATTATGTCTTTGTCACATATTTCTTTTTTTAGTGATCTTTTTATAATACTTCAGGTTTCTATCATGAGCCAAATGAAGAGAAGGTAAAACACAGAGAAAAGCAAAAGAGAAACATGTTAATATTCTCTAAAATAGTGATCTTTTCATATTTGAATAGTTGCATTAAGGAGCTTAAATTTTAAGATAAATTCATGAGACACAACATAGATTTATGTTGCAGGATTTTATGTTATTTGTCAACAAGACACTGTATAGAAGAAATATTTTGACCATATAAGTGGCTTTCTCCTTGCTTCCCTCCCAAACAATCCAGGGCTCAAGACAAAACGATTTAATCTTGAGTTACTTCTTGAAATGTATTGTGGATGTGCTGAATGGAAAATCAAGATTCTCTGAACAGCCTTCTTTCCAAGGGAGCACTTTTAGAAAATTGGGCTACAGTTTAGAAACATGCAAATACTATTTTAAAAATTTTTTGTTGCTTGCAAACTCCTTTTTCTAAGTTTTTATGTATATAAAAAATACATTTCACAAATACTTTTTTTAAAAGATTTATTTATTTATCTGAAAGTTACTGTTACAGAGGAGAGATAGAGAACTTCCATCTGCTGTTTCTCTCCATCAAATGGCCTTAATGGCGTTGACTGAGCCAGGCTGAAGCCAGGGGCAAGAGTCTCCATGGGTGGCAGGGCCTGAACATTTGGGCTGCTTCCCGCTGCTTTTCCCAGGTCATTACCAGCGAGCTGCATTGGAAGTGAAGTAGCCAAGGACTTGAAAAGCATTTATATCGGATTCCAGTGTCACAGGTGTCAACTTTACTAGCTATGCCCTATATCAGTCCCCATGTATACTGTTTTTTTTTTTTTTAAGATTTATTTGTTTATATGAAAGAGTTACACAGAGCGAGAAGGAGAGACAGAGAGAGAGAGAGAGAGAGAGAGAGAGAGGTCTTCGCTCCGCTGGTTCACTCCCCAGTTGACTGCAATGGCTGGAGCTGAACCTATCCAAAGCCAGGAGCCAGGAGCTTCTTCTGGGTCTCCCATGTGGGTGCAGGGGTCTAAGGACTTGGGCCATCTTCCACTGCTTTCTCAGGCCACACAGAGAGCTGGATTGGCAGTGGAGCAGCTAGGATTCGAACCAGCGCCTATATGGGATGCCAGCACTGTAGGCAATGGCTTACCCACTATGCCACAGTGCAGGCCTCCCATGTATACATTTTTTAGTTGATAATGGCACTTCCCTCCCTACCCTCTTTCCATCCCTCACTCCCACACTCTCTCCTCCTTACTTTCTTATTTTCTTTTAATTTTCACAATGACATACTTTCAGTTTACTTTATAATCTCAAATAATTAAATATTTTAAAAATAACTTTTCTCTTGTATAAATAAAAAAGTTAAGTAAAATCTGTGACTAAAACCAATTCAGAAATATCTTCAGTTGTTAAAGTAGAGGAGAAAGTATTCAGGATTTTGAGAACTTATTTTTTTTTTCACTTCAGAACACTACTTTACTTTTTATTCTTTAACTAAGAAGTCTTTTATTTAAGGCATACATGGTTCATGCATTTCATATATACAAATTTAGGAACATAGTAGTTCTTCCCATCCTGCCCTCTCTCCCACAGTTCTTCCTCCTCCTCCCTCTCCTATAGCTATTCTTATTTTTTCAATTAACTTTATATACATAAAATTAACTTTATACTAAGTAAAGAGTTCAACAAGTAGTATAAAAAAACTGTTTCTTAACAGTTCAGACGAGGGCTGTTCGAAGTCATTGCATTCAAAGTGTCAATTTCACTTCTTTTTTCAAAGATTTATCTATTTATTTGAAAGGCAGAGTTACAGAGAGGCAGAGAGAGAGAGAGAGAGAGAGAGGTCATCCATCTGCTGGTTCACTCCTCAAATGGCCGCAACAGCTGGAGCGTGGGCCAATGTGAAGCCAAGAGCTGGGAGCTTCTTCCAGGTCTCCCACGTGGGTGCAGGAGCCCAAAGACTTGGACTATCTTCTGCTGCTTTCCCAGGCCATAGAGGAGAAGTGGACTGGAAGTAGAGTTTCAGAGACATGAACGAGGGCCCATATGGGATGCTGGCACTACAGGTGGAGGCTTTATCTGCTATGCCACAGTGCCAGCCACCAATTTCACTTCTATATATTACCTGTTGGGTATTCTATTAGAAAAACCTAGTTTTCTATGATATATATTTCTATGGGGCTGGTGTTGTGGCATCCTGGCTGCTCAACTTCCAATCCAGTCTCCTGCTAATTGCCTGGGAAAGCAGCAGAAGATGGCTCAGGTGCTTGGACCCTACTCTGCAGATGGGAGACCTGAAAGAAGCTCCTGGCTCCTGGCTCCTGGCTTTGGCCTGACCAAGCCCTGGCCATTACAGCCATCTGGGGAGTGAACGGATGATGGACGATCTCTCTCTCTCTCTCCCTTAATCACTGTAATTTTGACTTTCAAATACATACATACATATATATATATATATATATATCTAAAATATATATATACTATGTATCTCTAGAAAGAGTACAGTTTAAATACAGTTAAAGAATATGTCTATTATGTTATTCATTTTATATCTATCAAAAATAGGTTGTGAATGATTAGAAGTATTCCTGTTTCATGGGTCAGCAAAGTCTTGCCATTATTGTAAGATCATTTTTGCAAATAAAGTTTTATTGAAATATAAATGCTCTCTCATTTTCATATAGTTTATCATTGTTTTCATGCTACAGTAACAGAGTTGAATGATTGAGACAAAGACTATACGGCTCACAAAAACAAAAATTATATTACCTGGCCCTTCATATAAACTGTTAGTGGGCCTGGGTCTAGTTGAAACTTTTCTTTTTATAGATGAAAATTCACCTTAAAAGATTTATTTTTAAATTGCACAGCTAAGGAATTGTAGAACTTAAAATGCAATGCAAGTGTCTATATTTCATTCTTCCGCAGTACCATTTTAAGTGCCAAATACATACATAAGCTTGAACTTTGGTTTATGGTGTGTGCTCTGCTCTAACTCCTCCTCAGAAAAGAAAGATTTGTAGTCCTGCATCTAGACGCCTTGTCAGTAGAAAGCCTTCATCTTCAGCAGGAAATGAGCTGAAGAGATCACACTGGCTTTGCAAGTCACCGGCTTCCAGTGAGGAAGAATACAAAGGACTGGCCCCAGTAACCCAACTAAGCCAAGCGGAAGGCGTCTGTGACTTCAGAGCTCCTCCTGGACAGTCAGCTAGGGGCTTTCATCACAGTCACACTTCTAGTTTTACTTCCATCCTTTCATTCTCCTCCCTTCTGAGGACGCTGAGTCCAAGGATGCTCCTAAATGACCCTCTTGTCCAGTTCTTCACAAGGAGCCCATCCTACTCACCCTGCCACTCAAACTAAAAACATTTCTGAATCAGTGGCTGGGGATGGACTCTCAGTTCAGTAATTCAACAACATTTGTTTAGTGAGGATATACTGCCTTTCAGAAACACATACTTTTCTCTCTTCTCTTTCTTTCTTTTCTTTTCTTTTTTTTTTTTTTTTTGTGGTTGTTGCTGTTGTTTGTAGGGTGGTTTTATGAGTTGATTTATTAGAGCTCATTTCTGGCTGTGAATTAATGATGCTCATTGCTTCAGAAGGTGAATTCTAAATGCTGCAATTTGTTACAGATCTCTCTATCTCTGATACTGTGATACAGAAAAAGATATCTTGCCCCCTTTAACCACCATGTTGCTAATACCTCGATAATTAATGAAAACTGAGAACAGATCATGTTAATGATGGGGGAAGGAGCTCCATAGCATCCCACTGCCCATCAGCTTGCAATTTATTCTTTGTATCTTTCTCTTTGTCTTTTCTATTTTTAAGTCTTAATCATACAGAGGGGAAATAGATAATAAGCTTAAATTTGATTTCAATTATGGTTTTACTTGGATATTAATGATTAGTGCTTCAACTTAACAAAGAATGAAATGGCTTGAACTATTGAAGTGTGCAATGAAAATGGGAAGACTGCTTTGGAGGACAAAAATGAGTTATAATTTTTATTTCTACTATCTTGTGACATTTTTACTGGCTTATGCCAGCTGAATAGCTTCATAAAGTGGCACTAAACAAATGAATGCAAATAGGAATATAGTGATAAATGCTTAAGTAGCTCTGTCAGAGACAGAATGACAAAGTATTATAAATATTTGGCAGGTACTGTAAATATGTGGCACTCCATCAAAAGCCATTTAAAGTTTGAAAGGATCAGAATCATAACAACATTAAATGGAACTATTTCAATTTTACCTATTTTGTTAGAATGCCCTATTGTGTATTTTTCAGATATGGATTTTTAACTTCCAAATTCTCATTTAGGAATTAGCTTTAAAGTGTGGCTTCCAAATGATTGCTGCTGACACACTGAAAAAGGATTAATAGTATTTAAATTTATGTCCTGGCTCATGCAATTTACACTGAAAGCTTCCTGGCAAATCATTGTCCATTCACACTATCGCAAATAAGTGGAGATTAACTACACTTTGCTGATTGAGTTTAAATTATGACTAGAAAATACATAAGCAACAATCTTAGAAAACCAACACTGTTATGAAAACACATGCAGATTCAGAGTTATTGCTCCAGTTGTGGTAACACTTGCTAGTATATTTTTAAAAGTTTTCTAAATATGTAAACTCATATTTTAAACTCATATTCATAAACTCATGATCAGGAAGGCAAACTTAGAGAGCTGGTACTACGATTTTTCTGAGATAAAGGTAGACTTGTTTGAAAATTGGTACTTTACATAACCAGGTTGTAACATGTCTAATTTTTTATTTAAATAGAGGAAGTTACAGGGGAAAATATCAGAAAGATTTTTATCTCTCCTGACAATTGCTATCTCTAACTGTTCCACATTCAAATATCATGTAATTTAATCAAACTATTTATCTGAAAACAAAAGTACAGGAAATAGAAAGCTACAGGAAAAGTATCATAAAGGAAAGACGAAAGAACAGACGGTCAGATGAACATTGTTAGAACAGCTAATGCAGGAACAACAGTCACCTAATTTCAGGCTTGACTGATTGAGAAAATGAAAATATTCCATTCAATAGGCTCACAGATTTTATTTAAAAACACAAACCTATCTATTTATTAACTAGGACAATATCAAGCCACCTCAAGACCTTAACTTGGCTTTGTATTTCAGCAGTTTATTTACAAAGCAGCTGTTGTTTAGTTTCTCTAAGACAAAGTAGTGAGTAGAAGAAAAGGGCCTCCAGGTCAGTGCAGCTCAAAATACGATCTTCATGGAACACCTACGTTAACGCTTCTGTGACATTGGTTAAACATGCAGACTCCTGACGAGAAGGCACTTAGGAAGTGAGTTTTCTAGGGCTTAACCTGTTTAAAACTACCTATTCCTAATGCTATGGGCAGAAGCCTGCGGCAAACACCATTAGGGATGGATGTGCAGCTGTTGGCTACCTTGCAGATGCTTTCTAAATTCTGGGATGCGGCTTCTAAATGTGCAGGAAATAGTGTAGGGGCATTATGTTGTGGGAGGTACCTATATGCCCACATACTTATCATGTGTATATTCAGAGCACAGGTGATCCTGTCATTCCCAGTCCTGAGAAGGGCTACAGCATCTAGAAAGAGATAAATGAGGACCCTTTATGTATGTGTATGTGTATGTATACATTTATATATATAAAACCACCAGTCATTTCCAACTTATCTGGCTTATAGTGCCTACTTAAGATGTCTTTGATTTAAAAGAATGAATTCTTTCAAGTCCCTGCTTAGTCCTAGACACAATTAGCCAGAAATTTCCCTCCTCTGAGTTCGATTGTTCTCATCTCTAGGAAGATATTGATAATAATACTTCTGGTTTCCAAGGTGAAGTGAGATAATATATGTGAGCCCTCTCTGGAAATGAAAAACCTGGAAAAGATTTTGAGAGGAAAAAATTTCAAATGAGTGTGTATTTTGCTTATCTTCCCATATGTTCATATATTAATAGTTTAATAATAAAAATCATTGTCAGTGTTTCCAATGATATAACTTTATCCGATAAATGAGATAATCTTGATTGCAGAAATATATTACTTATAGGATTCAATTTCTTTCTTAATTAAAAGTGTTATTTGAAAACCCTCTAAATACTGTTAATTTTTTTCTTTAATAGTTTTTAAAGGGAAAATATATGTAGAAAGTGATGTCAAAGGACTTGTACACTTGGAATACTGCTTTCGTTTCCACATTATTCATCTGTATAATCATTAAACTATTGTCAAAGCATAGCTTCTTCTGTGTATTTAAAAATGATAAATATAACTAATACATGAATTCTCATGTCTTAAAGAATTATTTCACAACATAACAATGGTTCAACATGATTTATTTTACTTAATGATTTTGTAAAAATGTTACATATTCAATAGAAACCATACCTTGATTTTGATTTTGTATCTAATGTTGTGTTACTGATTCGCAGTAGATATTCTCTTGTGATTGAGCAGGAGCTTCAAACCAAAGCTCCCACTTGCAATTACAGGGTAAACAACCCAGGTCGTACACTGTACTGTGTTGCTTAACTATGATGTTTGGTAGGGTGCATATATTAAATACTTTTTAAACTTATAATATTTTCAACTTAAAAATGGCTGTACTGGGACATAAAACCCATCATAGTCAAGGAGAATTTGTATACATCCCAAAGTTTTGAAAAAAAGGTCTAGCTTCCCCCTCCCATATATGAATACCTCTTACTCCCTAATTCTTTGCAATTGATAAGAAACATTCTGCTGAACCAGAATTTGGTTTTCTTTTTATCAGATGAAGGATACTTGAATTGCCTCCAGCTTTTAGCAAAAATCACCAAAAGCATTTGAATAAATACTTTTGTTTTAACATTAGCTATCCTTTCTTGAATATAAAGGGATAAAAGGCACTGAAACTGTTTTCCTGGAGATTTGGAATAGTGTATTAGTAGTATGCACTGCACTGTCTGAATTTTGACCATGTGCATATACTGATTCTATAATATAAAAAATAAAGTTTATATGATCAATGCCTTGAGCGCATGATGATCAAGGTAGTCCCTGCCATTGTGTCCTATCTCACAGAATTTTTTCTTTCCTTGTCTGTACCCTATCCTTCTGTAGGCTACCTAAATCTTGAAAAGAACATTCATAGAAGTTCTCCCCAGTATTTGAAAAACTTATTCTTTGTTCCTGCTCTTTCTCTTTCACACTCATTCTTATAAACGTTTCATATCTCAGGTAGGTTAGCACTTCTTTTAGATAACTTTCCTTACTTGACTTCGAAAAGGTTAAGGCCCTTGGTCAGCATTTCCTTAGCAGCAGTGATGTGCTATTTAGGAAATTTTTGTGTTTTAACTAGAAAAACCCAGCTGAATAAGAAAAATTCAGTGTTATTATTAATATTTTAAGTCCAATTAATAATTTGTTACTGTAATTGTTTCACTGTAAGCAATAAGAAAATTCATTAAATCAGAAAAAAAAAGAGTACAATAATTGAATTGTTCAGAGGCTTTGTATATATATCTACAACTAAATAAAGGCTTGGGAAAGATAAGGGGATTCTAAGCAGACCTTACCATGTCAAACCTTTATGCACCTTACAAAATTCAAAATTGAATGACCAAAGTTAATCTTTCAGAGAACTGAAAGTTTCAAACAAGATAACTTTAAAAGAAAACATGAGGGCCAAAAACTACATACAATTTTTCCAAAGCCTGTCCTTCATCATCATTACACTTTTTGATTAATAAAAGATGGTTTTCCAGTGACTACTGATTATTTACATGCCACTTCCTACTGCATCTGCATAAGAAGAAGCATAATTTTTTCGTGTAACAAAACATATATAAACTCAAGTATTGGTCTGATGGAGCATCAAAGAAATTCCCACCTACTTCCCTTATACATATCTATGTTTAATAGGGAAAGTAATTTCCAATATGTGTTAAGATAATTTTGGCAAGAAAATCAAAATGCCAGGGCTGGCGCTGTGGTGCAGCAGGTTAACGCCCTGGCCTGAAGCGCCAGCATCCCATGTGGGCGCCGGTTCGAGACCTGTCTATTCCACGTCTGATCCAGCTCTCTGCTTTGGCCTGGGAAAGCAGTGGAGGATGGTCCAAGTCCTTGGGCCCCTGCACCCACTTGGGAGACCTGGAAGAAGTTCCTGGCTCCCAGCTTCAGATCGGCGCATCTCCGGCCATTGCAGTCAACTGGAGGGTGATCCAGCGGATGGAAGACCTCTCTCTTTCTCTCTCTGCCTCTCCTTCTCTCCCTGTATAACTCTGACTTTCAAGTAAATAAATAAATCTTTAAAAAAACAAAAAAAGAAAATCAAAATGCCAAAGGGTTTTATATGTCAGGAGTTGTTACTATAAATCATATCATTAATATTTTGAGCTTCTCAGTGTAGGAGATATGAGCATGTAGAAGTAGACTGTGTGTCTGCCATAATTTATAGCCACAAGTTTCTATAGGTTTGGAATAGTCTATTTGTCTGGACTCCTCACTGTTTTTCCAATTGTTAAGTGTATCACAACTGTTGGAGAAATAAATCTGTCTTGGTTATTAGTATGTGTAAAATGGTACAGTTGTCTGGACTAATTTTTGGTGTTGGTTACACTATTGACATTATTATCATCACTTTCAACATTTTAAGAAGCTTGAATTGAGACCTATTGTTCTAGTGGTAATGTCACCAGATAAATGTGATTGTGCATCATGTTGAGACACCAGTTTTCAAAGCTACAGGATAGGGGAAGGCATCACTATTTAGCAGGTTAAGCTACTGCATATGACACTGGTATCCTATATAAATGCTTGCTCAAGTTCTGGCTGCTCCACTTCTGATCCAGTTCCCCCGCATGCTAATGTACCTGAGAAAGTAGCAAAAGATGGCCCAAGTGATTGGGCCCCTTACACTCATGTGAGAGAACTGGATGGAGTTCCATTCTGGATTCAGTCTGACCTAGCCCTAGCTGTTGTGGCCATTTGAGAAGTTAACCAGCAGATGGAAAATTCTCTCTGTCTCTGTCTCTCCCTCTTCATCTGTCTGTAACTCCTCCATTCAAATAAGTAAAATAAAAAGTATTAAAAATAAAAAAAGTTCACTATGATATCTGGCTCAGCCACTCACTCAATTAGAAGAAATTCTAGCCTCATAAGATGGGGAGGTTATTTTAAATTATCTGCCCAGTTGCCACAACTCTGATGTACACACACAATATTCACCCACAAAGGACAGCTTTCTCCTGTTCTGAAAGAAAACAAACTGCCATTCTATGGAGAGAGCCACATGGAAGGAAATGAAAGGCTGCTTCCTGGAGCTGAACTGCCCTGTTATGTAGATGTAAAGTTGTAAATTGGGTGAAAACAACTGAATTTATACTAAAATAACTTCAGATGAGATTGTAGCCCTTGCTGAACCCTAGACTTCAACAGAGTGAAACCCGGAGCAGAGGACCTAGCTAATCTGTACACAAATTCTTGACCCATGAAAACAGTAAGCTAGTGAATGAATATTATTCTTTGTGGCAATTTGTCTTGCAGCAGTGGAAAACTAATGCAAGATATTATATGAAAGTCATGCTGAACCAAATTTTATATTATTTGCGTAGATGCAGCTACTTTAATATAAATAATACTCAGACCTATTGATTTTAGTTGGAGAAAGAAGTAGAAAGAGAGATATTATCCTATATATAAAATAAGAAATGGCCTATATTGATTGTATTTCCTGAAGTAATTATCAAGATTCAATTATCCATGGAGATAGATATTTGTGTTTTGCTACTTAAAAAAGAGAAATTGTTTTATTATGTAATATCAATATCACAAGATAGGACCTACTGATTATCTAGAATCCAATATATGTTAAGAACTGATTTGCAGCTGTTATAAAGAAGAGCATTTACAAGCATTTAGTTATTTTGCTATTGTTTTATTGTTTAGGACATTATCAGGAAAAGGATATAAAATAGGAATATTTGGTTATATTTATGATTCTCTTCTTACATGGAAAATAGAAGTACCAGCATTTCTATTCTTACAGTTAAATCTTAGAGGCTCTGCTGAAAATCGAAGAGCAATAAAACCAGGAGAAATGTTTGCTTGAGAAATGTTTGTCTTAGCTCCACTTCTCAGATTGTATAGACATTTATGGACACAAAATAACCTACAGCAGTACTGGATTGTTTTACATCATTTAAGTGATGGTTTCCCTGGGGAAAAAGAACTGTGAGTACAGGATCAACACCATGATTTGCATCCATTTATCTAATTTTCCATTCTGATAAAATTTTATTTAATGTAAAGGAAACACGAATTATTTGGAAATATTTATGTAATTGATTTAGCATGGTGAATGTTAAGATTCATCAGAGAAAAAACTTTAAGAATTTTATCAAGGCCTAGTAGCAGAATGAACTGAAGGAAAACATTGAGTGGATCATTTGAGTTCACAATTACATTGGTATAATTCAAGTGAGTTTTTATTGCTTTGGTTTTTAAATATCTGATGTAACAATTTTTAAAATTTAATTTATTTTATTTGAAAATTAGAGAGAGTGAGCCAGCAGGTGTGCGACTAAGAGACAGATCTTTCCATCCTCTGGATCACTTTTCAAATGTCCATAACAAATGTGCTTGGACCCAGCCAAAGCCAGGAGCTGGTAAACCAATCTGATATCCGACATGGGTCGAAGGGACCCAACTGCTTGAGCCATCACCAGTCTACAAGTGTACACATTAGGAGGAAGCTGGAATCCAGAGTGGAGCCAGTACTTGAAACAGGAATTCCATATCATAATTAGTCATCTTCAGTAATATCTTAACAGGAACACCAAGTGCTCACCACTGATTTGATTCTTGGTTTCTGAAAAATAAGTCTTACAAAAGGGTATATGGACATAGGATTTTTCAAAATTTTCCTATTATCAAAGAATCTAGGACTCCATGTAGAAAGGTTTCATGTGTCAACCAGAGTGGGAGCTATCTCAGTCCTGGAAATAATTTTAAAATTTATAATGAAAACCTATTTGTGGAGCATTGTGTTGAGAAAATGTCTAAATAAAGAAATCACTCTATAACACATTGCAAGGAAGGCAATGTTGGCTGCTACAGAAAAGAGTTAAATTCTAAATCCAACAAACATAGAAAAATAAAATGTCAGTTGTAAAACACTGAACTTCTATCTACAAGGCCACATATTCAAACAATAAATAAAGTATTAGCAAACATGTTTTAGCAATCCAGAAAAAGAATATTAAAGTGATTAATGAATGTTTATTCTAGGAATGCAGGAATATCTACGATTATATACACATGAGTTTTGAAACATATTTTTTCACCAAAATAAACTTGTAGTTTAACAATATTTGCATGAATTTTTTTATGTATCCTCATATAAGTATCCAGGATAATTTATTTCACAATGGCAAAATTATCATTTATTTTAAATCAGATACCTAGATGCAGCAGCGGTGGTACATAATTTCAAGTCTCACCATTAATGTAAAGCCAAAACTGCAGAGCGGGAAAGCTATCTACCCACACCACCAATGCTCTGAATCCTTGCCTCAGTTTTAGCAAAACATAAAAATAGACAATGAAATATATATGAAAATTTATTTTGAATGCTTATGTGAAAAATTTCAAATGTTGGTGAAATTGTAGCAATTTCCTCACAAAGATGAATATATAATATCTAATTATAGATTCTTAAAATGACATTTTATGAGAAGTCTTGTTCTATATCATGCTAATTTCCAACAAATTTCACAATTTCTGTCCCCAGTGAGTTGGCACTCTCTAAAAGGACCCTCTATCCTTGGGCAGCATGGTCTAATCCTCCTTAAAATTAAGTGATTGCAAATTTCTGGAAACTATTAAGGAAGGAAGGAGACAAGGGGAAGATTAATGTCAGCAGCAATCAGCAAATATTTAGTAAAATAATTAGACAAATCATTTACTTTGAAAAAATAAGGAAAATAAGTAAATATTCATCTCAAGAATATAAAGATACTTTAAGAAAAAAAATATTTAAAGAAACAAAGAAGAGTGTTATGTAATGGTTAAAGGATCAATTCAACAGAAAGATGTAACTTAGTAAATGTATATGTATCCAAAGCTAGTGCACCTGGTTATATAAAACAAATGTTAAAGGATCTAAAGGAAACATATGCTACAATAGAATGATAAAGGGGCACTTCAACACCTCACTTTAGCAGTGGACATTTCAAGTAGACAAAATATCAACAGAGAGATCACAGAGTTGGTGGAATAAATGGATCTAACTGATATCCACAGAACATTTAATCATATAGCTGCAGAATACACATTTTTCAGTAACGCTTGGAATGTTCTCTAGGACATACCATGTACTAAGCCACAAAACAAGTATCAATAAGTTAAAAAAAAAAAAGGTGAAATCATACCATGTGTCTTTTCTGACCACAGTGGAATGATACTGAAAGTTAACAACATAAGAAACTCTAGAAAATAAGCAAATACATGGAGATGGGAAATATTCCTTAATGAACAGTGGGTCATAGAACAAATACAAAGTGAAATCCAAAAATTCCCAGAAATGAATGAAGATGACAACACAGTATACCACACATGTGATCATGAAAATCCATGATAAGAGGAAACCATATAGTAATTAGTGCCCACATCAAGAAGTTGGAAAGGCATAAAATAAATGATCTAACAATGCATCTCAAGGACCTAGAAAAACAAGAACAAGCCAAATCCAAAATTAGTAGAAGAGACATTATAAAAATAATAAACAAAATTGAAATCAAGAAAAAAATATAAAAGATCAGTGAAATGAAGAGCTGCTTTTTTGAAAAATAAAGAAAATTGATAAACCATGAAAATCATGATAACATCCAAAATATATAAGGTACTCAAGATTCTCAGCAACAACAAAACAATCAATCCAGTTAAGAAATGGGCTAAGGATATAAACAGGTGTTTTTCAAAGGATAAAATACAAATGGCCAATAGACGCATGAAAAGATGCTTAGGGCCACTAGCCATCAGCAAAATGCAAGTAAAAACCACAATGAGGTTTCACTTCATACCAGTTAGAATGACTATTATCAAAAAATCAAAAAATAACAAATGCTGGCAATGATGTGGAGCAAAAGGTGTCCTAATACACTGTTGGTGGGAATGTAAACCAGTACAACCATTATTGAAGACAGTATAGAGATTCCTCAGGAATCACGATAGATATACCATATGACTCAGTCATCCCACTGTTGGAAATTTATGCAAAGGAAATGAAATAAGCATATGAAAGAGTTATCTGTACCTCCATGTTTATAGCAACTCAGTTCACAGTAGTTAAGATATTGAATCAGCCTGGATGTCCATCAACTGATGACCGAGTAAAGAAAACATGGTATATATATATATATATATATATATATATATATATAGTGTACATATGTATATATATGTATATATACACCACATGTATATATATATGTATATATATATAAATATATTATGGAAGCCATAAGAAATAATGAAATCCTGTCTTACAATAAAATGCATGCAACTGGAGACTGTTATACTTAATGAAATATAAGCCATTCCACAGAAGACAAATATATGTTTTCTCTGATTTGTTGTAACTAATATATAAAGTACTAAAAAATGTAATGTATGTGAGTGAAATTGACATCTTGAGATTTGATTGTTGTTTTTAGCTCTATGTTCCTAAGTAACAGTGGTTTTCTCTACCTACCACTTGTTGAGTCTATTTAGTGGAGGATTAAGCTTGTGATTATAAAGTAAATTCAAAGTATGTCAACCCAAAAAGTTAAAGAATAATCAAAAATGAATAAAAAGGAAATGTGAAAGCATGAGAGGGAGGGAGAGAAAATGGGAAATGTTATTATATTCTTATAACTATATATATGAAACACAGGACATCGTTTCCCTTTATATAATTATATATAAATAATTTTTAAAAGAATATAAAAATAAATGACATACTGAGCCAAGTAACAAAAAATAAGGAAAACATAATGTTGAGGCCAAACTTAGATAATTATATTAAGAAAAATGCAATATCTAAATTAGTTCAGCTCTAATTCTGGACACACCTCTATTTCCCGTTACTGATCACATTAAAATCCCCTAAATCTGGTGTCCCTGTGTCAAAGATTTATTCTCAGTGCAGGTTCTTTCTGGGTGTCCCTTTCTCACAGCTCTCTGCACATAGAGAACTACATTGGCTCCTGCCTCACCCATGTAAGCACCATTTGTCTGTTACTACATTGCTATTCCATACCTTTGGGGGAATGACAGTCTTTGGAGCTTTTCCTAAAAGCCTGAAGCTCGGTTAATCATTCCCAAAACTCTCAGTTTCCCCATATTCTGTAATTCTTTCTCCTATCACCCCTCTGAGTTCAACTCTCTGGGCAGTGTTGAAAGCATAACTCTTGTGTTTGACCTCCTGCATAGACCCACAGGCTCTGACTTTCCCCAAATCCTTTAAGTCTGGTTAGGATCATTTCTCTCTCCCTCAAGTAATATTCTATATTCATGTTATCCAGGGATACTTCTTTTATGATAAAGGTCAGAAAAATGGATTTTAGAAAATCCTTTTTCTCTGGACTACTCTACTAAAGAGGTCATGAAAGTCAGCTTTAAGACTCAAAGCTGATCAATGGCCTCTTTCTTCTAGGAAATAAGTAAAGATTGCAGAACTTATAGATTTTCTGTGAAAAATAAATGATATAAAGAAGGCCAAGACCTTACCACAGTGCTCACTATAGAGTGATCACTCACGGCATGTCCGCTGCTGTGATTGTTGTGGTAATTCCTCTGTCATCAGGGGCGACATTCCCAATCATTTCTTAAAAATCAATTTCTCTGTTCATAGAATGCTTTTGAATATTGTTCTTGATATCACCTCCCTCAACAAGGTCTATGCCAGTCTTCTCTCACACTTTCCCTTTTTCTCGGATAATCCTTTCTGGATTTCAGTGACTCCTTGTGCATATTTCTTCTGTGCTGTCCTTTTGCTTGCTCCCGAGCCATTATGGTCTCTGCATATTCTCCTGGCATATTCCCTTGCACACTCTACCTCCTTTCAAGCATTCTCCTAACTTGAACAATTAGAAGCAGTTTATACTTCTGTTCTTTTTGAATGATTGTTTTTTCTTCTTCTCAAAGTTCTAACTTGAGATGTAAACTGTTAAACCTTTAAATTAATAAACACTTCTAATTCCTCAGCTCCTCCTGTGCTCCTAATATGCTTCCTGTCACCTTTAAAGTTGAAGTTTTTCTTTTGGCTCACAATGTCTCAGAACCTTCCCATCTGCTTTTTCCATGGTTTCTGTTTTCAGTATGAAACACACACCTAAATGATTCTGGGAGATAGTCCTAATATTTTTTTGCCTTTGCATTTGAAATAGTTGATTTTAGGTGTATCAGAAACTGAAAAGGACTTTAATAACATAAAATCAAGCTCCACAGGTCACCACTCAGTCGTTTTTGCACATTTTAGACAGTGCCAATGATTTCTTTCAAAAGTCAGTGTTTACTAAAGGCATAAACTATGAAAAATGAGAATAAGGTGTTCTTCAAAGAGGTGCAGACAATTCAAATGAATTGTTCCTGTCAAATTAGTCTATTCACACTGTTGTGTATAAAATGAAACTGAGTTATGAGCATCAGGAAATAGTTGCCTACTGTGATTTTCCTCATTAAAAAAATAAACATTAGCCATGTTGAGTGAGTGGTTTTTTTTTTTTAAACTGGACAAGGATCTTTAATTTGCTTCTAACATAGAAACAAGACACATTTTCTTGGAGCACCAACTTATTCTGTTATAAGTCATTCAAAACATATTTTTAAAAATATTTAGACAAATTATATTATCATGCATTCAAAAAAAGACCTTAATTTTTATTTATTTATTTTAAAAGATTTATTTATTTTAAAGAGTTTCAGGGTGGTGGTGGGACAGAGAGAAAAAGAGAAAGAGAGAGAGAGAGAGAGAGAGATCGATCAACCATCAACTGATTCACTTCTCCGAAGGTCACATCAGCCAGGGCTGGGCCAGGTTGAAGACAGGAACAACGAGTTTCTTATGGGTTTCCCACATGGTTGCAGGGGCCCAGATGCTTTGGTAATCCTCCATTGTTTTTCCTAGGTCATTAGCAAAAAGCTGGACTCGAAGTATAACAATCGGGAAATGAACTGACACCTATATGGGATGCTGACATCACAGGCAGAAGTTTTACCTGCTATGCCACAACACCAGCCAGAACTAAAGATTTTTTTTTTCAAGGCAGATCAAGTACGACCGTGGGTCTGTTTATTAATCTCACTAAAATCTGTACAAACATTCAGAGAGCATATGAAGTGCCTAGCCCAGATGGCTGCAACGGTAGCGGACAGCAGCCCTTGGCTCAGCGGATGGAGCAGCAGGAGAGACAGGCTTCAAACGGCAGCCTCTGGGCCCCTCGCTGTGTTTTCAGTTCACTGTTATTAATTTGGATTTCAGAAAACAAGGGCCCTGTAGAACCCCTGAAGGCCCTCTCATCTCATGTCTCAGGAATGCCAACTGGGTAAGAATTAGGGGCTCAAAAAGGCCACTGCCCCACGGACACCAGAAACAAGCAAACGCTTCGTGAATTCACGCGAAACCTTTGGTGTCCATTTGCGCACTGGCGGCTTCATTTGTCTGCCTGGGCTCAGAATCCCAGAGAAAGAGAGAACTAAAGATTTTAAAGTTAAAATATGAAGGTCTTCAAAAACTTCACAAAAAATTTGTTCTCTTTTTTTAAAAGCAGTTATTTATTTGATAGACAAAGAGAAATGCAGAGCTCCTATTGACAGCTTACTCCCCAAATGCCCACGACAACCAGGAATGGGCCAGGCCAAAGCTGGGAGCTTGGAAATCAATGCAGGTCTTCCAGGCAGATGGTAGGGATCCAAAGCGTTTGAGCCATCAATGCTACCTCCCATGGTGCATGTAGTGATTAAGGAGTAAAGAGCACTGCCAGGACTTAAACCCAGGAATTCTGATATGGATTGCAGGCATCTCAAACAGTGTTATCTGCTAGACCAAATGCCTTTTCCTCCATTATCACTCATATAAAAAACTGTCGGACTTTTTTCCTTTCCTATAGGAAACTTCCACCTCACTCTAAGATGGCTCTGAGGTTTCTATTCTCACACCTGTCCAGATAATTAAAGTGCAAAATGTACTTGAGAGTTTTTAGGAATCAATGAATTTACACACACACACACACACATATAAGCTAAGAATTCGGAAGTCTAATGCCAGATTTACCTTTCATTAATTTTGAAGAGGGGCTTAACAGTCAGTAGATTTAGAATAAATTTCATAAGCCAGTGAAAAATCTCTTTTCCTCTTTCTCTACTAGTTAGTTGACATTATTTCTTTATGAGTATTGCTTCAAAGATGACATATTTTTTAAGTGGATTTTATATAATGTTTCCGATTTCAACTACTCGCTTGAGAATATCACTGTTGAATTCTGGAATTATATTTTGCCTTTGGCAAGCAAAAGTCTCCAGGTACTTAAGGTTAGAGATCACAACACGAAAGTGAAGGTCATTTTCTCTATTTATTATGTACAATCCAGTTACTTTAGGAGTTTTGAAGTTACACATGGCTTATTTAGAATTTCAAAGGATGAGCTAAGGTTCCAAGATGATAGCTTCAGAGATTTTTTTTTCTGTTGTCCATTTATAGATTGTCACATTGACCTCGATGAGGTCTCTGAACAAAGAAAAATGGAACAAATTTACCATCTATCTTCTCTAAAGGAGGTAAGCTGAGCAACACCTGACTTCCATGTTATGGTTGTTACAGTTAATAGAATCCTTCTAAAGTCTGAGGCTCAGTTACTTTCAATGTTCTTTGATTATTTTTTAAAGATTTATTTATTTTTTTTGAAAGGCAGAGTGATGGAGAGAGGAGAGAGAGTGAGGGAAAGAGAGAAGAGGTTGATTTTTCTGTCCACGGATTCACTTATAATGTCCAAAACAGCTGAGACTGGGCCAGGCCAAAGCCAAGAAACTGGAATTTCATTCTGGTCCTGTGTAAGTGCCAGGGACCCAAATATTTGGGCCATGATATTTGTTTTTTCAGGCACATTAGCAGGAAGTTAAATGGGAAGCAGAATAGCCATGATTCAAATCAACACTGTGATATGGGATATATGTGTTCCAAGTGGCAGCTTAGGGTGCTACATCTCAATGCCCGTCCTCCCACTAATCACTCCCTGTGTTCTTTCAATTTATCTGTCGCCAGAAGTCTCACGCACATCAGATGAAGTGGTGGGGAATGGATCAAGTTCTTTTCCATATATGCTTTAATATGATGTGATTGGGCATATTCAATATAACTTAATTGAGCATATATATATATATATATAATTTGGCTGAGAAATAAAGAGCTTACTGATACAAGGGCACTTCAAAAAGTTCATGGAAAATTGAATTAAAAGAAAAGTGTTTGATGCAAAAAAAATGGAATCCATGTATATTTTTCCAAAAACCTTCGGAAATACCTCACGTTAGTGACATTAGATATCACTATGGTTTAAACTCATGTTGTGGAATTTGATCCCAAAGAGTTTAGAAGTCATTTTACTGGAGAGGACATGTCTTTGGTTGGTGAAATTGGTGGTAGAAGATGGTTTCAAGAAATAAGGGATAGATTAAACACCTAAATCAGTATTCTTTGACACTGTCTTGTATGCTTTTGGTGCAGTGTGCAGTGACTGATTACCTTGGCCCTACATGAGGAAAGTGGAGCATGAGTATGGGAAATGTGGTATGATAAAACATGCCTGCTTTTTGTCTGTGTTTTGTGATACAGAGTTTCAAAAACCCTTAGAAACACATGAGTGAAAAGAATGTCTTTTTATGCTAATAATTGACTTATGATGAATTCTTAGATAGTTTCAGAGTGAGGTATGGTCAGTTGAAAAGCTATAAGTGACACCGAGACATTAGAATAAATGAGCCTTTATCAGAAAAAAAAAAAAAAGCTACGCATTTAACTGTTGAGATTCTCAGTTATGACGCATCCTTGGAATGAATAGGGTTGGTGGTCACATAAAATCCTGTGCTGGTGATTTAATCAATCATGTTGAAATAATGAAACTCCAATTGAAATTTTGTGCTCTTAAGTAATAGAGATTCCCTGTTGGAGAACATGTAGATCTCATTGGGAAATACTGAACTACAGTGAGGATGACTTGACTCCACAGTGAGATAGTATAGAAGCTCTGGGTTTGCAACGATCCCAGACCTTACCCTATGCATATGTTTTATAATAAAATTTAATCTTAAGTATTGAATTTCCATGAGTTCTGGGGGAAAATTATTGAACCTGTAGGGACTGCTTTAATATCTGAGTTTTAGCCAGCCAACCAAACATTATCTCTGCGTGGTTAGCCTCCTTACTGTATTTCATTGTATTAACATTGGTGATACACCAATTAGGGTATGAACAGAATAAAATGGAAGAAGTCCTAGTACTCTATAATTGGCTTTGATTAAAGAGACATGACAAATTCTATCTCTCAATACGAATGGATACTTCTTTGCCTTTTTTGATAAAGCTGCTTCTCACAATAGTTGAAAAGGATTTTTTGGAAATATTTTCCCAGTACAGGGTAAGAATTAGTTGGCAACTAATGTTCTTCTGAAAGCTGACAAATAGTAGCTGTGGTGAGTGTGGCTATGTTGTTGAGATGGAATTTGGAAAGGATCATTTGTGAGTAAAAAGTAAATCCTGAAGTATTAAATAATATCTTTATTCTAGTGTCAGTGGGGTACCACTACATGACTTTAAGCTGGGTAGCAACACTTTTAAAGGATCACTGACTGCTGTGTTGAGAACAAGAATATCAAAACAAGGACTAGAGTAAACCCAAGTGATCTGTGCAGATGCTGTTGCAATAATTTAAGTGAAAGATGATTAGACTAGGGGGTAAAGACTGCTAAATTTGCTAAAGTAAAAGAAAAATGTTAAAAGTAGTATATATAAGTTCCAAGTGAAATATTCATATATCTAACACAACTATAAAATTTGCAAATAAATACTGTAAAAACACATACAACACACAAAATACACAAATTTGCATCTATTTTTTAAAATGCAACCCCATTACATATATTAAAGAAAAAAGAATGTTGTATGTATATTCCACATTTTCTTTATTCATCTCTGATAGACATTTCTTGACTATTGTGAATAATCCTTTAATAAACAAGTTAATGTAGATATTTATTCGAGATTATGACTTCAATTATAGATACATCCCCAGAGTAGGATTGCTGGTCATACGGTAACTGCATTTTTCAATTTCTCCAGTAAATTGTATACTGAGTTTTATCTGTGCTGTACCATTTTACATTCTGACCGTTAGTATATGTGTTACAGTTTCTGTACATCCTTGCCAACAGTTGTTAATAATAGACATTTAAACAAGTTTGTAGTGATATACATTTTGATTCATATTGTCATGATGTTAGATATTTCATTTTCTGGTTGATGAGTTGTATATTTTCTTTGCAGAAGTTTTGTAGTCTGATGTGGTACCACATGTGTATTGTTACTTTGGTTGCTTGTGCTTTTGATGTAATATCTTGGACAATGATAATGAGCATGATAAATATGAAGCTGTCTATGTTTTTTTTTTTCTGAGAGTTTTACAGCTCCAGGTCTATATTTAAATCTTTAACCCAGTTTGAGATTTTTTTTTATATAGAATATGATGAGTAGCTAATATCATTATTTTGCATGTGGATTATCACTTTTCCCAGCATCGTGTTTGGAGAGGTGGTCATGTCACTGTTACTGTTGATCATTTGACTACATAAGTGTGCGTTCCTTTCTGGGTCTTCAATTCCATTAGTATATTCCTGTCTTTATGTCAATATTATGTTATTAGGTTTTTAAATTTTGTATTTGTTTCCATTTTATTTACAGTTCAGAGATACAAAAAGTGAGACATATAGATGGCTCTTTCATTTGCTGGATACTCCTCAACAGTAGGGGCTGAGCTAGGATGAAGCCAGATCTCCCATGTGGATATTAAGGGCTTGAGTGAGCATCTACTACCTCCTAGGGTGCACAATAGCAGGAAGCTGAGTAGGAAATAGAGTGACTAGTACTTGAACCAGGCACTCTGATATGGGATGCAGGTATCCTAAGCAGTGATTTGATCATGGAGAAAGTTACCACTCCCATAATGTTTTGATTATTGTAGCTTTATATATATTTTCAGATCAGAAAATATGAGGTTTTCTGCTTTGTTCTTCTCCTATATTTTTTGACTATACAGATTCCATGCAAATTTTGTGAATCCCTGTGAATTTTGAAACTATTCCATATGAATTTTAGGACTTTTTAAAAATTTCTGTCAAATTCCACTGAACTGGCATATGTGGTGACTTGGATTCACCTGGATGACATTATGCTAAGTGAAATATACTGGTTGTAAAGAATAAATACTGGGGCCGGCACCATGGGGCAGTAGGTTAATCTTCTGCCTGCAGCGCCGGCATCCCAGATGAGTGCCAGTTCTAGTACGGGCTGCTCCTCTTCCAATCCAGCTCTCTAAAGTGGCCTGGGAAAGCGGTAGAGGATGGCCCAACTGCTTGTGCCCCTACACCCGCATGGGAGACCAGGAGGAAGCACTGGGCTTTTGCTTTGCATCAGCGGAGCTCCGGCCCACAGCCATTTGGGAAGTGAACCAACAGAAGGAAGACGTTTCTCTCTGTCTCTCCTTCTCACTGTCTGTATCTCTACCTCTCAAATAAATAAAATAAAATCTTGAAAAATAGAGCAAATACTGATATGGCATGATTCCACTTATATGAGGTATCTAAAATAATAAAATGATTACATAGAAGTATAGAATTCTGTGTGCCAGCTGCTTTACGGTGGAGAGAAAATGGGGAATTATTTTTCAATAGGTGTAACATTTCAGTTTGCAAAATAGATAAATTTTATATTTCAGCTACAAAGTATAATTTTTTTTGTTTTTTGTGTTTGTTTTTGTTTTGTTTTGCCTGTTGTATTCCATAGCTTACTGAAGAGCACTGTCATCAGTTCAGTTGTTGGAATTAGAATTCTGGTGCTAATTAAAAGGCTCTTTATTATCAAAGCATAATTATTTGACAAGTCTTATCCATTCTCTTTTTCAATTATTTCCAAACCTGAAATCTTGCTCTAACCGTTCAGTCCTTGCTTTGTTACAGGATACCACTAACTCATACTTGAGCAATAACAACAGAAAAAAGAACCCTCATAACACAAATGCCTCCATTCAGTATTTTTCCTCTCCAATATATTTCTAATAGTGAACCAGTTAGAGTAGAAATAGTATCATACCACTCTTCTGCTAAAAATCTATAATGCCTCTCTAATGCTTTTATTGAAACATCTGACTTTCTTCATGTAGCTTCCAAGGTCCTTCCACCTTTTGCTGACTTCCATTTTCCCCTCATTCTCACTCACCTGCTAAGATTTAATTAGTAATTTAATTACTAATTTGTATTTCAAAAAAGTGTAATTTTCACTTTTCATTCTTCTTCCATTCCTTTCTTCCTTCCTTCCTCTCTTTCTCTACCCTTCATTCCTCACTTCCATCTTTTTTAATTATGTACCATATGCAAGATGTTCTTTACTGAAAGATCTTTCCTTCACCAACCTCACTTCTGCAAATATTGCTCATATATATGTATGTATATGTATATATTTCATTTATTTCGAAGGCAGACTGACAGAGAGAGACAAAGACCAACAGAGAAAGAGATCTTGCTGGTTTATTCTCTAAATGGCAGCAATGGCTGGGTTTGGGCCGGGCAGAATCTAGGAGTAAGGAACTCTGAGTCCCCCACATGGGTGATAGGGTCCCATGTGCTTATGCCATCTTCTGCTGCATTTCCTAGGCACATTTTAGCAGGGAGCTGGATTAGAGGTGCAGCAGCCAGTACTTGAACCTAATATCCAATGTGAAAGTACTGAAGGGCATGGCCTTTTGGGAAATGATTAGTTTATGAGTCCTCTGTCCACATGAATGGTATTAGTGTTTGTTTTACGGAGATAGTAGAGAGTGCCCTAGCCCCCTTTTCCAACATGTAAGGATCTTGTGATAAAGTGCTATTTATGAGCAATGGGTCTTCACCAGACACTGAATCTGCCCATGCCTTGATCTTGAAATCCCCAAACTTTATAACTGGAAAAATACATTCCATTGTTTATAAATTAAACAGACCAAAATGCACCTCAGTCTTGAGACCAGCATTAGGGTGTAGAAGGTAAAGCTGCCAATTATGGGCAGCAATTCAAGTCCCAGCTGCACCACTTCTGATTCAGCTCCCTGCTAATGGCCTTTCCCTGTCTCCCTCTCTCTCTCTCTCTCTCTCTCTCTCCCTCTCTCTGTGTGTGTGTGTGTAACTCTGACTTTCAAATAAGTAACTAAATCTTTTGATTTTAAGCTCAGTCTTTATAATCAACTCCAACAACTAAAAATAAAAGATCTATTATAAAAAAGCTATGTGATCCCTTTGACACTTAACCCTATCATTATGATCAATTATGATAAATTGATCACTTTGACTAGTGAGATGGCATTGGTACATGCCATCTTGACAGAATTTTTGACACATCTTTCAAAATAAGCATCTGCTCTTCTCTAGTTATTATTCTACATTAAGTGCATCATGGTCTTACAGTTTTTTTCTGAGATGCTTCCTCTCTTGTGACTGATTTCCTGCTATTACCCATGGTGGGAGTCTGTATCTTTTTTTCCCTCTTTTTCTCTTTTTCTTACATATGTTGGAAGGTTGAGTTTATGTTGTTTTTTGGGAAAATAGAGCAGATACCATGGACCATGAACTTCTTAAAGCTCGGCATTGGACTATATAGGTTGATAAGACTTGGATAACAGGCCAGAAAGTTTTGGGTTCTTTTTTGTTTTAGTTTTCTTTTAAGATTTATTTGTTTATTTGCAGGTCAAATTTCTAGAGAGAATGGGAGAGATGGATAGAGAGAGGTCTTCCACCCACTGGTTCAGTCCCTAGATGGCCACAAAGGCCAGGGCTAAACCAGGCCTATTCCAGATGTTGGGAGATTTATCCACATCTCCTATGTATGTTGCAAGGGCAAACACTTGGGCTGCCTCCTGCTGCTTTTCCCAGGCCATTTGTGGGGAGCTGGATCAGAAGTAGAGCAGCAGAGACACAAACAGGAGCCTATATGGGAGGCCGGTAACTCAGGTGTCTGTACCCACTACGCCATGATGTCAGTCTATGCAAAATTTTTAGGAAGTTGACACAGAAATGAAGTACAAGACAAGGAAGCTTTTTTGATAATAAAGGGAGACCAATTTTGTGAGTTATTAATTCATTGGGAAATACAGTTTTGAAGCACAGTGTCCTAAGATAGGTAAAAGAAGCTTTCATTTGTGAAGATATTTAAAGTCAGCTGGGAAAGAAATTTTGAATCCTATGAATCCAGCCACAGTGGTAAATAATGGGTGTTCTGTCTTTTTCATTGTTCCTTTCCAAACATTGTTTTCATCTCGTCTCTGTGGACATACCAATATATAATTGAGGTAGGCTAGTGGCCTCCATGTCTTTGATTGTGGATGAGAAAAGACAAAGGATGTGTATTTTTCCTGTTTAACATGTAAAATATAGATAATTAAAGATTTTTATTGTACAATAATGAGTATTCAGATATATGCCCATAGTTTATTAGTGTTTTAAAAAAAATGAGACATTGCCAGCGCCTCGGCTCACTAGGCTAATCCTCTGCCTGCAGCGCTGGCACCCCGGGCTGTAGTCCCGGTTGGGGCGCTGGATTCTGTCCCAGTTGCTCCTCTTCCAATCCAGCTCTCTGCTGTGGCCCGGGAGTGCAGTGGAGGATGGCCCAGGTCCTTGGGCCCTGCACCTGCATGGGAGACCAGGAGGAAGCACGTGGCTCCTGGCTTCGGATCGGAGCATGCCTGTGGTAGCGGCCATTTGGGGAGTGAACCAATGGAAGGAAGACCTTTCTCTATCACTGTCTAACTCTGCCTTTCAAAAAAAAAAAAAAAATGAGACAAGGTCACAGAAAATGTAGAGTCATCAGTGTCTTTGTCCCATGTCTTACAAAGGTGATTTGAAACATACTTTAATACTGGAGACATAACAGCTTTGAGCAAATGGCTCTCTCAGTATCAAGCATTAACTGGGTCATTGACGGACTCATAATGTATGAACAATGTGAAGTAATCAATATAATCCCTCCAAATCTGTAGCCAATTGATGGGTCTATTTCATGATATTCTATGCTCCTTCCAATTGCAACTGGACTACAAACATGATGCCATGTCTTCTTGATCCAATTCACAGCAATCTTTGGTAGATACTGATTTCCCTTCCTGTAACACATTAATCTGTAATCGGAGGTGTGAGCATTGAAATGGTGCTTTTAGATGTATTTCTGGCTACACTTTGACACCATTGACAAAAAGTGGGTGAAAGAAAATAAGTGCAAGCATATGTCATTGACACTATGGGTTTTGTTTTAGACCATCACAATATACTGACTATCATCATGAAGTCAGTCACACAGAAATTTTGGTTATATAAGTTATACTTAGATAAAAATGTAGTCTAGTAAGTGTATCAAGCTTTTTGTTTAAGAAATGTACCAAAATGTGACTCAGAGACATGAAGGGAGCAAGTGCTGTTGGAAAAATGAGGTGATAAGCTTACTCAACTTAGAGTTGCCACTAACATTAGTTTGTAAAAAAACACAATTCTCTGTAAAGTACAATTTAATGAAATATGCCAGTACATGTTTTCAAACAGGTCAATAAATAATCTTTCCACTCAATATTCCTTCAAATACTGTGGCACACATTTGTTTCCTATTATACTTTTTTTAAAAGATTTATTTATTTATTTCAAAGTCAGAGTCACACAGAGAGAGGAGAGGCAGAGAGAGAGGTCCTTATCCGATGGTTCACTCTCCAATTGGCCACAAGGACCAGAGCTGCACGGATCCGAAGCCAAGAGCCAGGAGCTTCTTTAAGGTCTCCCACATGGGTGCAGGGGCCCAAGGACTTGGGCCATCTTCTGCTGCTTTCCCAGGCCATAGCAGAGAGCTGGATGGGAAGTGGAGCAGCTAGGTCTCTAACCGACGCCCAAATGGGATGCCAGCGCATCAGGCCAGGGCATTAACCCGCTGCGCCACAGCACCACCCCCCTCCAATATTCTTTAATATCAGGTGCTATGGAGGCCATAAGAAATAAGAGCAAATATTTAAGATATTTGCATTATATTAATAAATAATGATTTGGGGCTAGTGCTGTGGTTTAGCAGGTAAAGTCACTGCCTGCAGTGCTAGCATCCCATATGGGTGCTGGTTCAAGTCCTGGCTGCTCAACTTCTGAGACAGCTCTCTGCTATGGCCTGGAAAGGCATTAGAAGATGACCCAAGTGCTTGGGCCCCTGTATGCATGAGAGAGATGTGGAAGAAGCTCCTGGATCCTGGCTTCAGATTGGCCCAGTCTAGATTGTTGCGGCCATTTGGGGAGTGAACCAGCAGATGGAAGATTCTCTTTTTCTCTTTTCTCTCTCTCCCTCTGCCTCTCAGTAACTCTGCCTTTCAAATAAATAAATAATTCTTTAAAAATAGTAATGATTTGGTCCTACTATTTTTCCATAAATATTCCTATATTTGCTTTGGATTTCCTTCGTACTTTACTGATGGATTTTTCTGCCTTCACATTTTTTCATTGACTATCAGTTTCTGTGTGTAGCACAACCTTAAGAATCATTCATTAAGGCTGGACAAATGGTGACAAATTCTTCAATTACTGTTTGTTTTAAAAAGTTTTATGTCACTTTCATTTATAAATGAGAATTTGTAATGTACAGTATTCTGGGTTGAAAGTTTTTTTTTTTTTTTTTTTTTTTGGACTTTGCCTATGTCTCTCCATTCTGACTTTGTCTATGTCTCTCCATTCTCTCCTAGTCTGTGGGATTTCTGATGAGAATTCAGCTGATAGTTTAATTGGAGATTTTCTGAAGGCAATCTGCTACTTCTCTCTTGCATATTTTAGAATATTTTCTTTATGTTTTACTGTTGAAAGCTTGACTATAATGTGCTGTTGCGATGATATTTTCTGACAGCTTCTGTTCGTTCTATGTCCTTCCTGTCTTGAATGTCCATTTTTTAATCCAAATTAGGGACATTTACTGTAATTATTTCACTGAATAGGCTTTCCAATCTATTCTCTCTTTCCATACCTTCAGTAACTCCTGACATGTATTTTGGTCATTTAAAAATACTCCATAAGTCTCAAATAATATTTTCAATTTTTCAAATTTTTTTCTTTTTCTTTTTTTATCTGACTGAAATATTTCCAAGTATCTGTATTCTAGCTCATATATTCTTTCTTCTGCCTCACCAAGTCTTTTTTTTGGGGCCTTTGCAGTGTATTTTCTTTTGTTTTTTAAGATTTATTTTATTTATTTAAAAGAGTTACAGAGAGAGGTCGAGCCAAAGAGAGAAAGAAGTCTTCCATTCCACTGGTTCACTCTCTAAATGGCTGCAATGACCAAAGCTGAGCTGGTCTGAAGCCAGGAAGGGATCTTCTTCCAGTTGTCTCATGCACGTGTAGGGGCTCAAGGGGTTAGGCCATCTTCTACTGCTTTCCCAGGCCATAGCAGAGAGCTGCCTTGGAATTGGAGGAGCTGGGACTTGAACTTGCACCCATATGGAATGCCAGTGCCACAGGCTGGGGCTTTAACCCACTGAACCACAGCACCAGCCCCTCCAATGTATTTTCTATTGACATATTGAATTCTTCATTTATAACATTTCAGGATCTCAATCTCTTCAGCAAATTTTTTCATCCATATTGTGTATGAGTTTCTTTATCTCAGGAATTTGTTTCTCTGTGTTCCTGAGAAATGGGTCCTTGCCATCCAATTGGGAGACCTGGATGGAGTCTCAGACTTCTAGCTTACACGTGGCCTAGAACAGGCCATTGCGATCATTTGGGGAGTGAAACAGTGTATGGAAGTGCTCGTTCTCACTCACTCTCTCTTTCTCTGTCCTCTCCCTCTCTCTGTCATTCTGCCTTTCAAATAAATAAATAAATTTTAAAAATACTAAAATGTTAAATTACTACAAAAACCCTTTTCTTCGTCTACTTAAAAAAGTCTATTTTGCACTACAAAATTGATCTGAATCCCATGAAAATGTTTAAAAGTAATTTTTTGGTGCAGTTGATATGTAAAGATACATTTGATGTATAAATCTAAATGTCTGTTGTTCTAGTCATACCAGATATTTAAATTACTGTCCTTTATCTTGTTCTGTTGGTTAGCAGTTCTCAGTTTATTTTTATTTATAGACTGTTTATTACTTATGAGTTGAAATGCTATTTTTTCCAGTGCCTAGACAAATTTTACCAGGATGGCTCTCTGGGAATCAGTTCTGAATCTTATTTTCTGCTGGGGATCATTTCAACTGTGTGCAGACGACAAATGCGTGCTGAATTGCATCATGTATAGTGTGAGAAAACTGTCATATTGAACATTTGAAGCTATTTGGAAGCTTTGATTTTCCAAGAGCACAAACTATTACAGTTATATTTTAGCTCCAGAATGTCCCCACCAATGTAAATTGCCACAGTCATTGCATGCAAATGCCGTTCTTGTTCTATGAAACTATAAGTATTGGCTATTGACATGAGTATATGTAACATAAGATTTTCAAGATATATAAATTTTTAATTTTGCTTTTTATTGCTTTTCTTTACAAAATTGTAGTTTTATACTTATGTATTGCTACTAAGTATTTCCCCTTGAAGCATTTGATTTACCATCTAAACAAATTTCATTAAATTTGCTCATGTTTCATGAATTAGTTTCTATGGTTCATTTAGCATATTTTTTGTTATTTTTTATTTATTTGAAAGGTAGATTTGGGGGAGAGAGAGAAAGAGAGAGAGTGCTGAGCCAAGCCAAAGCCAGGAGCGGAGAGCTTCTTCTAGGTCTGCCATATGTTTGCAGGGACCCAAGCACTTGGGCCACCTTCCGTTGCTTTCCCAGGCACATGAACAGACAGCTGGATCAGAAGTGGAGCAGCCGGGACTTAAACTGGTGCCTAGATGAGATGCTGGCATTGCAGGAAGTGTCTTAACCTACTTAGCTACAGTGTGGGCCCCACAATGTGGAGAATAAGATTTCTGCCAATGCACACCTCATGAAGATATTTTCTTTCTGGAACACAGAGTGTGACCTCTGGGACTAATTAAGGATAGTTTATGACCTACTAACAAGAGCATCAAGCCCCATGGGATTATTGGCTTCAGAAGGACATGCAGCTTTCCCAGACATGCTTATCTAATAGGTCTTGCTAAACAGGTTTTGGAGAAACCTTAGAGTTATATGAACATGTGCATGCACAGTACGATAGTCTGTTGTAATCAATAAAGAAAACAAACTGGGTTAGCCTGGTAGCACTTTTCGGAAGAAGAGTTCCCGTGTTCTATCTCTCCTTTCGCTAGCACTCCTCAACACCACATAATTTCTTGTAACTAATGTATATGAAGACTTGGATATGTAGATTTTTAAAAAAATGAATTTTAACTTTATTTGAAAGAGAGAGAGAGAGAGAGAGCTTCCATGTGCTGCTTAATTCTCCAAATGCTCACAACTGCTGAGGCTGTGACCAAGCCAAAGCTAGGACCCAGGAATTCAACTCATGTCTCCCATGTTGGTGGCAGACACACAAGGAGTTGAGTCATCACCTGCTGCTTCCCAGGATGCGCATTAATAGAAGCTGGATCTGAGCACAGTAGGCAAGACTTGAATCAAGCACTGTGAAATGGGATGTAGGCATCTCATGCAGTATCCTAATTGCTTTGCCAAATACCTACTCCTATTTTACATTCTTGAGCTCAACTCCACGTGTTTAAACCAGGCATGCTGGAAGTGGTGAGGCTGCACTCACTGGTTCTGCAAGGCTGTCAGACGTTTCTGGTACATGCCCAAATCCGAGAACCATTGCTTTAAATTATTCTATAAGGATGGGACACTAAAGGAAAGCACTATGATTCTAGTCTCTGGAATCAGAAGGCATTAGTTTAGAAAACTTGCCTAACTACTTTTAGCATTTGAATGCCAAGCAAGTTCAAGGTTTTGCGTCTCCATTTTTCTTTTCATAAAGTGATGATCAAAGTTGTAAAAATTACATGAACTATTTTGTGGAATGATTATATATACTAATATTCCATGAAATAAAATCACACAAATTAAACTAAACACTCAAAATAGCACTTGCTCTAAGTTTTGTTTGTTTCTAATTTTGTATATTATAGATAATGCTACTATAAACAGTTGTGTACAATGTTTTGCATGGGCATACATTTTTACGCCTCTTAGGCATATGCCTAGAAGCAAAACACCTGGGTCATATAGTAACTCTACAGTTAAATCTCTGAGGAACTGTCAACTGTTTTTCTAAGTAATTTCACTATTTTGTTCCCACCAGCAGTGTATGATGATTCTGATATCATTCTATCCTTGCCATTAATTATTATTTGCTTATTTTCATTATAGCCATTTTGTTAGGTGGAGAGTAGTATCTGATTGTTGTTTTGATTTATGTGTTCTTGGTGGGTAATTATGTTGAATTCATTTTCAAGTGCTTATTAGTCATCTTTGAATCTTCTTTAGAGAACTTTGTCATCAGATCCTCTGCCCATTATATTTAATTGGCTTCTCTTTTATTTTTGAGTTATAGGGGCTCTTTATGTATTCTGGATACATGGTTTGCAGAATATTATTCCTTATCAGATACTTGGTTTCAAAAAGTTTTCTACCACTTATGTGTTTTAGAGTGCTCCTTGTTTTTTTTGTATTTATTTGAATTTCTTTTTAAGTTTACTTTTCATCCTGAAGAATTTTCCTTCATTTCATCTCATAATAACAATTCATTTCAGTTTTTCTATGATAGGAATGCATTGTGTTTGCCTCCAATTATTTTTTTTTTCTGATGAAAAATCAGTTGTTAATCTTCCCTAGGATTCCCTACATGTGGCAGTTACTTATTTGCTTCTTTAAAGCTGTTCTCTGCCTTTGCCTCTCTAAGTTTTATGGGTCTGGATGTGGATCTTTTTGTCTTTATCTTACTTGAAGTTCTTTGAACTTATTGGATATCTACATTTATGTCTGGATATCTACATTTATCTTCAAATCAAGGAAAGTGTTAACCTTAAATTCTTTGATTTTTTCCCCCTGTGCCTTTGTTTCTCTATGTGATTTTTTTTTTTTTTATTTGACAGATAGAGTTAGACAGTGAGAGAGAGAGACAGACAGAAAGGTCTTCCTTCCATTGGTTCATTCCCAAAATGGCAGCCACGGCCAGAGCTACGCAGATCCGAAGCCAGGAGCCAGGTGCTTCCTCCTGGTCTCCCGTGTGGGTGCAAGGGCCCAAAAACTTGGGCCATTCTCCACTGCCCTCCTGGGCCACAGCAGAGAGATGGACTGGAAGAGGAGCAGCCAGGACTAGAACCCAGCACCCATATGGGATGCCAGCGCCGCAAGCAGAGGATTAACCAACTAAGCCACGGCACCGGCACCTCTATGTGATATTTTCATTGTACTTTTGTTGGTTTGCCCCTCATGTGGCATGTGTGGTAATATTGGTTGGAAACTAAAAGGAGAAGAAGCCTTAGTTTTTGGTCACATTCCCTTCTTTGATACATTTCTAGAGCTTTATATCAGAGTTAGTTACTCCATTTTTACACTCACATGTTATCAACTAATTATAAACTCTTTAAGACAGCATTACATTATTTATCTTCAATTCTTCAATACAAACCAATGAATACTTTGGATGTACAATGTGGGATAGTTAGTATAACTGTTTATATAGAAGGTATAAACTATTTACTTATAAATATTTAATTTTCTGAATTTCTTATTGTCATTACTTTACCAGAAATAAGTACCTCAGCATTTCTTATGAAAGGCAAAGAGACAGAGACAGAGTGACAGAAGACAGATAGATGGAGGTCTCTCATCCTCTGGTTCTTTCCTAATATGCCCACAAAAGATAAGCCTGCACCAGAGCTGAAACCAGAAGCTGAAAACTCAGAGAATCCCACATGGGTAGCAAGTACTCAACAACAGGAGTCATCACCCTGCTGCTCCTCAAGGCACACCATAACAAGAAGCTGGAATCTGAAATGGAGTCCAGACTCCAATTCATGTACTCCGATGCTGATGCCAATGAGATGCAGATACAGATGTCCCAACCAGCATCTTAACTGCTAGGCAAAGTTACAGAGAGAGAGGAGGAGAAACAGAGAGTTCTTAGGTCTACTGGTTCACTCCCTAAATGGTCTCAATGGCAGGGAGGGTCTGGGCCAGACTGAAACCAGGAGCCAGGAGCTTCATCTGGGTCTCCCACATGGATATAGTGGCCCATGCACTTGGGCAATTGCTGATTTCACAGGCACATTAGCAGGTAGCTGGATCAAAAGTGGAACAGCTAGGACACAAACCAGTACCCATATAGGATGCCAGAGTCACGGTAGTGGTTTGACCTGATACACCACACACCAGCCCCAGAATAAATAATTTTTGAGATGTATTTTGGGGAAGAATCTTGTTGTAATTTTGGCGCCAAGTATTTATGGAGACCATACAATTAAAATAGTTTTCTGGTAAAATTCAGGAGATATGTTCAAAAGAGCTACAAATTCTTTTACTTTTCTTCTCTCCTAAAACATGATATTAGTATTTTGATATGATGTTTACAAAGTAAGTTTCATTTAGAGTAACTTTTTGCTGAATGCAATGTTTGCTACTCAATCTATTTTATATATGTTACACCAATATTAAATGACATTTTAAAATATCAATAAGATTCAGGCTTCAGGCAACTTTAATTTTAACCTGTACTTCAATTTTGGAAAACATTTCTAAGCACTAAGTAAGCCCTTATTGTTTTTATACTTTTATTTTTAAAATACAAAAATATATTAAAATATATTAAAAATCTGTCTCTATGTGTTTGCAAAGGAAATGATTACTATTTACTATCTAGATATCATATGCCATGTATGATACCCAGATAAGCAACTCTTAAAATAATGATAATAATCTAACCAACAAAAAATGCCTCTTTCTTAGACAAGCTACACATTTTAAATATAACCTTTTCAAATGCCCTCTCAAAGATCACACACACATGCACAAATCACCTATATAAAAACTGGGAAACTGAATGTTTGTCTCTAATAGATAGTATAATTTTAAGAATCAACATTTGGGGTTCCAAACAGGATTGGATTAAAAAAAAAGTACCAGGCAAGCTGGGATTCAAAACATTCAAATAAAAAAATAACTTTTTGAAAGGCATAGGGACCCTGGGAAAATATTCTAAACCTCTTAATCTTGAAATGGTATTTTGTCGAGCTCAACTACATCTTGAACAGCTGCAGTGCCCACAAGCCTACTGCAGGCTATCATCATGTGTACAGCAAAGGAAAGAGGAGACATTAGAATTGCTGATTCTAAAAAGATAGTCATGTAAGTATGAGGAAAGCAACCTAACTATCTACAGATGTCTCAATTCATATAGAGAAATATATCGAGGCTGACGCTAATCTCATCAAGTTCACAAAAGCGTTGCCTGGAGAGAACCAGGTGGACTGCAGTTAGTGCAGGTACAGGTTCAGGGCAAACTGCTGGACTCATTGCTGTCTCAAAAGGCCTAAGTCAAGGTCCTGGCCTAGCTCAGCTGCTTTCTGGAGGCTGGAGTGGGGTGGTGGAAGTGGGGGAGAATAATTAGCTTCTGAGGTCATTAGGGTGTCATCAATATATAGTTCCTTAGAGTTGCTGGCCTGACTTTCCCTTTTCCTAGATATCTAACAGTTACTCTATTTTTAGTCCCAATTCGTTTTCACATGCCTTCCTCCTTTTCATGTTTCAAATTTCTCTCCCTTTTCCTCTGTCCCAGAGAAATCTGTTTTCTAGGAAGCCTGTGCTTAGATTGGAAACACCTGGTATTCATCCCTTGCTACATACATGCTCCATTTTCCCATATGATTGCAATTAACCAAAGACAAGTCTAAGTTAAAATGAAGAGTTCAGAGAAGGTGAAAGCACAACCAAGCACACAGTATTTCTACAAACGGGAACCTGTACAAGCTGTACACCCTTGCAGCTTGCACTGGGCAAGAGTCACACAACAGCTTTCTTCAGTCTTATGTAAGCATGCTGAATATTTCAGGGTAATGGTCAAAGTTATAGAGCTCTGGGCTGTAAAGAACAGACTACACAGTAAGGGTAGGTTGGGGGAAGTAAATAAAACTCTTCCAAATATGGAGGATGCATTATGGACTGAAATGATTCACTCCATACTCACAGTAGTAAGTTTAAGCCTAATGTTGCTTCTATGTTGAGTGTTTACGTGACAAACTGAAACCTGGACTGACCAACCTAGCCCAACCGAAAGCCTAAGTTGCCAGTATACTCTTAACTGCTGACAGCCTATCAGTCAATCACAGTAGCTGAGCATCGATCTCAGGTAACCACCTGATTCAAATAGCGCAGAACACTCAGGTGTAACTCTTTATGCTACGTCTGTATGTCACTTCTGCTTTCCGCCTTAACTATCTAACCAGTTTACCGCTTGGAAAGTTGTTGGGTACGCTCGGGTTCTGAGGTCTGCTGGTTCTAGAATCGTGAGTAAAAGCCAGTTCACATTCTTCTTTCTTTCATTTTTAATTTGTTATAATTTTGTGCTTTGGTGATGGTTACAGCTGTTGAAACGATTTGAGGGCAGAATTGAGAATTCTGTCAGGGAAAAATGTGGGTTTATCAATTGTCTATTATTTCTTTAAATGAAAAATAAAAACAGGCAAAATGAAAACATTTATTTGGATAGGGGTAGTGGGTGTAAATTGTAGTGTTTATATTGTATATAGATGTATAAGAGTTAAAATAATATAACACATCTTCAAGACACTATAGAACTCAGAAGAGCAAGAAGGCAGATGTCATATGTGAAACTGCTCTCTCAAAATGAACAAAAACTTACAATCTTGAGACATTACAAATGTTGCAAAGTAATCCTGAAAGTTCACGTGAAAATTTAAATATGTATATATATAAATTACACATTTCTCAACATCTCTAATATTCCCAATGTATTTTCTGCTTTCCATTATGATTGTAGGATGCTTTTGATGAAATTCGAAATTTGTAGAGAATTAGTAAATCTTGACAGGTCTGAAATAAAGATAAACTGTAATTTGTTAACTTAAGCATTTACAAATCGTTTGGGGCATAAAGTGAAGTAGAAAACAAGGGGATGCTGCTTCTGGAACCACTGGTGCTGAATGTATGATTCTGTATAAAACTAAGAAAATGAAGATGTCAGAACTTAAAAAGAAAAACTGCCATCATTTATGCTACATAGTTTAAGATGATTATGTCCTTGAAAAATAGAAGAAAACAAATATCATAACACTTTTTTAAGCTTTATTTTATTTATTTGAAATTCAGAGTTATTCAGAGAGAGAAGGAGAGGCACACAGAAAGAGAGGTCTTCGATCTGCTGGCCAGAGCTGTGCCAATCGGAAGCCAGGAGCCAGGAGCTTCTTCTGGGTCTCCCACATGGGTGCAGAGTCCCAAGCACTTGGGCCATCTTCTGCTGCTTTCCCAGGCCATAGCAGAGAGCTGGGTCGGAAGTGGAGCAGCCGGGACCCAAACCAGCGCCCATATAGGATGTTGGCACTTCAGGCCAGGGCTTTAACCAGCTGTGCCACAGCACCGGCCCCATATCATAACACTTATTAAAGAGTGTTGTAACACATTTATGTAAAATATGCTTAAAAATCAGTGACAACAAACCAAAATTAAAAAGAAAAAATATTTATAAAAGCAACACAAAACATAAAGTCTTTTAAGCAATACAGATGCCCTCTTATGATAGTGTATTAACATTTGAGGAATATTTAAGAAGATGTGAAGCAAAGTGGGCCGTTTTATACTTTTTTACAATGAATCAATATTACAAAGAACTATTTCATGCCAGCTTATATATTAAAAAAAAAAAAACCTTTGTGTGCTCAGTGAACACCTCTTTATACTTTTCTATATTGTTTGCAATCTTTTAAAATAAAATCAAAAAACCAAATCTAGCAATCTGTAGAAGAAAACAATTAAAAGAACAACCTAGTAAGAGGGTGTGGAATTTGTCAACTAGATAAGGACTACAGATTCCAGTAACAGACCAATAGATGAATCAGATTCTGACTTACATTGAAACTGAGAGAAAAGAACATTGGTAGTAAAAGGTGAATAAATTAATGTTTTCCAAAGATAGACTCAATAATATCTCCCATCTCACAGGCTTTTTTTTTTTTCAATGTGACCTGTGAATGAACTAGTAATTAAAATACAAACCCCAAAGGGCCTTCAAGCATGTGGAGAGATTCTGAAATGTATTAGTAATTATACCCAGGCAAATTAAAGTAATAATGAAGCATCCCAGATCTGCACTGAGTGAAAAGGTGTGCATTACCAGTTAGTAAGGATATGGAGAAAAAAGGCTGACACATCTACTGAATAAGGCAGTCCAGATCAGATTTATCATAAGAATATGCGTGTGCTTTTGAGCCAATAATAACACCATTCTTTAGAGATCCAAAAAGAAATATGTAGACGATATAGGTTTCAGTTTGGTTTCTGGAAACTAATTTGAAGACATCTTGTGGGGGACATTACTTAACTTGATCAAGTCTACGAGTCATTATTAAGAAGATTTACTTATGCTGGGTTATTATTGTGATTGAATGTTTGAAGAATCATGCTCTATATAAAACTCTGCAAGTGTTTATGGTTCTGGTGCCAAATATTTCTTTGTATACTTCTTGATATCAAAGTCAAGTGTTTAAAAAATAAAGGCACATATCTACTTAATAAAGTACAAATTTGTATATAATTAACATTTATATCTGAACCTACCATGAAAGCCAAATCTCTGTTCTAAATTAGGTGAAACAGGATGCGTTCAGAGTGGTATGGCCATTAAACTAAACATTAATTAAACATTAAATTAAACATTCTTATTTTTCTATTTTATGTATACATAAATGTATTTTTCTTGTGTTAAATTTGTTCAAAAAGGATTGTATTGCATATATACTATCTAGAAACATGACTTTGTTTACATGACAAGAAATGATGAATTTTATATATTTGCCCTTTTAAGTTTAGAAATCCATAATTAGGATTTAATTTTTGTTTCTCATTATCTAACTGTGGAAGATGACATTTAATTAGTATTAGTCTATCAACTTGATTTGAGGAAAAATTCTAATTAATGTTACAGTGGTTTTCTCTCCTTTGAAAAAATACAAAATGAAATTATGCTCTAAGTGTTTAGAGTTCACAGTATGTAAAATTTTGTAAATTTATGGTGAAATGAAAATGCATTTGAACTAGTCAATATAACTTAGAAGATATTGTAATTCATTGTTTTCCTATGACACATTAGATTGAGTAAATTTTGCCTAGACTTTCTCACTTTTCCTTTGTACTATAGATGAAAGATAAACCTCTATTTCTGATGTACAGTCACTGTACAAGACAATGTGTTAAATGACTAACATTTCAAAGTAAGCAGTTTAAAAAGCCATCTTCTCATCATAAACTAATACAGAACATTTGACATTGTCATAAATCCTTTCACTTAGTATATTGTGAATCTCAAACGTCATGCTTCAGTTCTTTGAGAAGCTGAGCTCTCCTACCATGACCCACAGATTCATGCAAGGGTTCAGAGGGAGCCATTAATGTAGGCTCTGGCGTCAGCCTTATGGGTCAAGGAGGGAAATGGCCAGAACTGGGAAAATATTCTATACTGAGACCAGGCATACACATGTTGGACTGAAGGTGAGGATAAAGTAAGGGTCCCAGGCACAGGCAGGGACAAGTTTGATTTATTGTTGCCATAGCTATAGTTTCATTTTCACACACAGCAATATATCACCCTCAAATCATTCATTATTATGTATTTAATTTTGTTGAGAAATGCGTTTCATTTAGGTTAGCAGTTGGCATTATTTTTTTTCATGCAAGACCAGGGAGTAAATATTTCAGACTTGCTAGCCTTACACTCTATAAAATGATTCAATACCACACTGTGTCATGAAAACTGCCATATACAAAAACAATATCTAAATGAGTGGATGTGAGTGTGTTCCAATGCAGCTTCATTTCTAGAAACTGACATGTGAATTTCATTAATTTTCACATGCTATGATACATTCTTGAGTTTTTAAATTTAGAAATGTAAGCATCATTCTTAGCTCATGTAGCATATAAAAGTAGCACTATAATAAGCTTAAATATATATAATTTGGATTTTATCCAAGGGATGTAATCTGAAAGATACATCCTACCATCTTTAAAAGCAATGTATGACTTAGATGTATATATAATAGATACGTGTACAATATATGTCATACAGAACAGTGCTTATTCACGAAACATTTACTGTCTCAGGCTCTGGTGGAAAACACAAAGTAAAATTTGAAAACTTCAAGCATTTTCTTATTTTATTTGGTGAAGACTCATAACATAAGAATAAATGCAATAAATATTATAAAATATGTACACTTTGTTTTCAAATATAAGAATGAAAAGTTACAGATTAAATTAATAAGGCGTTATTATATAGAGATGGTAGAATTTTACAGAGAATTTAAATGTGTAGAATATCAAAGCAAAATATTTCATTCACATGGAATGAGAGAAACAAAAGTAAGCTGAGGCATTTGAAGGTATACAGAAAATAACAGTTGAAAAAATTGAGTCTTACGTGAGAATGAAGGCTAGATAGAATAAAATAGTCTGAAATTAAAAACCATTGATATTTGAATTTTTATTAAAATGTTAAAAATTGTACATATTTGTAGTACAATACATTTGTAAATTCCATACATGTGTACATTGTGTAATGTCTATTCAGGGTCAGTATATCTATGGACTCAAACATTTAGCATTTCTTTATGGTGAAGACACACAAAATTTGTTGTCTCATTTTTATTCACTAGAAAAATACACAGTTCTTTTTCTATATTTACTCTTCCATGCAGTAGTACTTCAGAATGTCTTATTTATGTCTACCTATGACATAGTGGGTTTCAAACACTGGCATTTATGGAAAATTATACATAGAAACAGATAATTGGTGTGCATGGATAACAAGTTGGAAGGGATATAATAATCAAGAAATGAGCATAAATCAGAAAGGTATTAGTTCACTCTTGGCAAGAAGTAAATGCTTAAACCAAGGCATTGGCAGGAGAAACAAATGTGTCACTTTAGAAAAATAGTTTTGAAATACTGTTTATTCCAAAGAAATGGCAGCAAAAAGGAATTTGAGGCTAACTCAGCTTTTGGTCTTGGTGACAAGAGGTTTAATACCAGGTATTTGGTACTTTTCACTTCCAATGTACTTTTACATATGGTATCTCATTGGAACTTGAATTCAATCAAATAAACATTGTTTCTTCTTGTTTTGTTATGAAACTTCAGTGAATTAAAACCTTAGCTATACAGTATTAAACAGGCTGTTTAACGGGCCGTGTTTGAATTGAGCTCTACTTTTTTCACCATTTGAGTGTTCCTTAACAATATTAACTTTGGAGGAGCAAAGATGCAGAGTGAGGCGGGCCGTGGCCTGCTGTCCTCTGGGCCGGGGGCGTAAGGCACCCGGGAGGCCAAGTGTAGCAGTTGGGCCGTGTAAGGTTCCTTATCACAGGAAGAACATTTCCCTTGACATTTAGGTGCTTTTTATTCATCTGGAAAACAAGATTCTGAACTCAGGATTTGGCAAATATTTCTGTGTTGACTCCTAGAGTGGGTAGTCCTGCTTCCTTTATCCAGTCACTTTCCTCGTTCTTGAAATATGGATATTCTTCTCTGCACATTACCTCCATGATTTGGGATGGAAAAGACTGCTTTTCTTTTGTTCCGCCTCTCAGATTCAACAGAGAACCCCGTGGCCTGCAGCTGGCAGGCTGACTTCCCCAGAAAGGAAGAAGCCACTGAGAAGGAATCTTCTGCTGCAGTTTTCCTAATTATAAAGAAATTATTTTACACACTGAAGGCTGATGTTTAGTTTGAAGCGGGTGCTTAGGTAGGGGTACTTGTCAGTTCTCTACCTGTTGTTCCAAACAAGAAGACTAAATACAAGGATGGGTGACTGCAGAGCTTGTCTTCCAGATCAGCTACTACCGTGAGGAGCACAGTTAAGACTGCAGCAGTAGATTCCAAATCTGCATTCGAATTTGAAATGAAAAGAGATGCTAAAAGTGACACATATTTATATATTTGAATCCTGGCTCATCCTGTGACATAGATTTCCTGGATAAGATCAAAGGTCCAGTTTAGCTGTTAAAGAAGAGTGAGGACAAGATTTCAAGGTTCATTTTATGTGTGAATAAAGCACCACAATTTCTTTTCAAATACACATTTTACATGTGTAAATCCACATTTTTGGATAAAAAGAGGGATTTTTCTCCTAGAGAAGAAAGTTGTTGACTTCTTTCTTAGAAGTCTGAACGGTTGAGTTTTTACAATGTGTTTTCATTGTTCTAAGGAAGGACCAGATTGTGCAGTGGCTAACCCTGTGAATGAATGCTTGGATTTAGTTGCAAGGATGCTGAAAGAAAGCAAAAGTTTTGTGTTCAGTATGAAACCTCTTCACCTCTCTAGATGGGAGGCCGCTGTGTTATAAATTACTTCATTTGTTGTGGACTCTTAATAGCACATGAGACTGTTTTCTGTGTTGCTATGGCTAGAATAAAAATGGCATAAGTGGTTTTTCAGTTCGGAAGATGTGATGGACCTTATAATATAACCTGCCTACAACTTTGGACATAGAGGAATGAAAAAATGAAAAAAAAAGTATCCATATAGTTTCTTTCTCCCAAGAAAAAGATACAAAGATATCTTATGTAGCACCATTGACATTATGGCATTTTGTATTATATCCCACATTTTATATAAAAGCATAGATGACTCTTAAAAAATATTAACTTTGGAAAGGCTTTAGTGTAGTAGACTTAAAGAGACTTTCTCAAAGTTAGAAATGTGGACCATGTGAAATAATTTTAATGATGTCACTACAGAGTTAGAAGCAGAAGTAGAGAGAATGAAGTTCTCCATGGGCAGAAAGTCTAATATTGTAAGAATACAGAAACCAGTTTTTTTCAATAGCATTTATTTGTTATGTGAATTTGAAGTGAAAATATAGAGTGGTGATTGCTAAGCCTGTTTGTTGTCTAGGGGTATTGCATGATAAAATCCCTGATGAATGGCTGCATTATCAAGTAACCCTGTATGATCAGATGAGATAGGCACAAGGCAAGTGAGAGAATAAAGAAATCCTCCAAGCAAAAACAACTTAAAGCAATTTTGTGTAGCTGCAGGGAGCTAGAGAGGGCAGGAACAGGCAAGTTAACCTTACATACTCCCATTAGCAATAGGGAAGGTTCTTTGGGAAAGCTGCATATCTCAGATAATGATAAAGAGAATGTGGATTAACATAAATATCTGTATTTTATCAAACAAATTATCTCTTGGAAGATGAACTGTTTTTTTATAAAGCAATAATACAGAAAAAACCACTATTGGTTAACTATTGGGAAAAATCTGATTTTTTTTCATACAGAATTTTCTTTTATGCTTAATGAAAGAAATCTTTAGGTGGACTTGGGTTTATATTTCTTTGTGCACATGGTATGATCCATTAAATCACTTTTCTACCTTGAGTCATCATTTATAATGTCATCTATGCTACTTTGAAAGTTGATTATAAGGCATTTTATTAAAACACACACACACACACATTTAGGCTGGCGTTTTGGCAAAGCCAATTAAGCCACTGCTTGTGGTGCCCATTCCAGCCTGAGTTGCCCTGCTTCCTGTACAGCTCTCTGTTGATTGTCCTGGAGAGGCAGCATATGATGAACCAAGAACTTGTACCCCTGCCACTTGCGAGGGAGGCAAGGATGGAATTCTGGGCTCCTGGCATAGGCCTAGCCAAGTCTGGCTGTTGTGGCCATTTGGAGAGTAAACCAGTGGGTGGAATAACTCTTTGTATCTTCCACTCTATCTTTGTCACTCTAACTGTGGAATAAATAAACACATGTTTTTAAAGAAAAAAATGCTCTTATAATGCCTGGGGGTTTTCCTCAAAAATGCTAAATAGCATGAAGTGATATTATATATGTCTCATACTTAAGTGGCTAGGGAAAAATAGTAGAGACATGGATGGATAGATAGATGGATGCACAGATAAGATGCTGGATGATAGACTCTGGTCCAAACTCCTGCAGCCACATAATGATACCTGAGACTTGGAAGGAATCCCCTCTTCCTAGAGACTGTGTCTTAGCTGACTTCCATTTTTTGTTTTTAAGATTTATTTATTTATTTGAAAGAGTTAAAGAAAGGGGGAGAGACAGAGGGATTTATTCCCCAGAAGGATACAACAGCCAGGGCTGGGTCAGTTCAAAGCCAGAGCTCCATCCAGGTCTCTCGGGTGGCAGAGACCCAGACACTTGGGCCTTTTTCTGCTGATTTTCCTAGGCCATTAGTAGGGAGCTGGATCAGAAGTGAAGCAACCAGGACTCAAACCAGCCCCCACATGGGACATCAGCTTTGCAAGCCACAGCTTTACCTGCTATGCCACAATGTGGCCCTGGCTCACTTCATTTTTCCAAGTATTCTAGTCTTTAAAAAAGGAAGTATTCATAGTAGAGTCAAGAAAATATCAGAAAAGGAATAGATATTTTTGTTTGTCTTTTTGATTTAACCATACAGTAAGATGAGGAATTAGCTCGCTGTTTATGACTTTCACACTCTATCAAATAGTGTGATTTAAGAACAAGTATTCACCTGCACCGAGGCTCAATAGGCTAATCCTCCACCTGTGGCGCCGGCACACCAAGTTCTAGTCCCGCTTGGGGCGCCGGATTCTGTCCTGGTTGCTCCCCTTCCAGACCAGCTCTCTGCTGTGGCTCGGGAGGGCAGTGGAGGATGGCCCAAGTCCTTGGGCCCTGTACCTGCATGGGAGACCAGGAGAAGCACCTGGCTCCTGGCTTTGGATCGGCACGGTGCACCGGCCACAGCGACCACTGGGGGGTGAACCAACAGAAAAGGAAGACCTTTCTCTCTGTCTCTCTCACTGTCCACTCTGCCTGTCAAAAAAAAAAAAAAAAAAGTATGTACTCTTCATGACATATTCTGTCCTCCTCCCCAGAAGTATGAAGCACAGTCTAGTTTTCCCAGCTGTGATAGCTTGTGTTACTGAAATGATTAGCACTGTTTAACAAGTAAAGGGCTAAGAAAAATAGTTAAGTATCTGTTTTAGCAGAAATTCATATCAACATATAAAATACATTTTAATACTCTGAACTATGATACTTTAATAACACATAAAATGGGTCATTTAAGCAAATGAGAACATAAGATTTTAGTAGTTATACATTTTATAGTTCTGTGAATTTTTGTGCCTTTCCTTATTTAGTTAGCACTTATAGATTTAAGCAAATTTATATATTATCAAAGAAGAGAATTTTCCTATAAAATGTGGTTTTGCATTTTTTTTTGACAGGCAGAGTGGACAGTGAGAGAGAGAGAGAGACAGAGAGAAAGGTCTTCCTTTTCTGTTGGTTCACCCCCAACAGCCACTGCGGCTGGTGCGCTGTGGCCTGCACACTGTGCTGATCCTAAGCCATGAGCCAGGTGCTTCTCCTGGTCTCCCATGCAGGTGCAGGGCCCAAGGGCCTGAGCCATCCTCCACTGCACTCCCGAGCCACAGCAGAGAGCTGGACTGGAAGAGGAGCAACCGGGACTAGAACCCCAGGGTGCCGGCGCTGCAGGTGGAGGATTAGCCTATTGAGCCGCGGCGCCAGCCTTGCATTTATTTTTAACTTTATGAATTAACCCTTAAGTCTGAAAAAAATGAAATTGTGTCTGATTTTTCATAGAAGGAACATGTGCTTGTTAATGGTAAATACTTATATTAAAAAACATTCATCGTTTAGTCTGAGATCTTAGGGCTGATGAGGTATTACTACTAAGATTCTCTAACATTGTTCCTTTGATGGCATCAACAGGGTCCATCAATAATAAAGCAAATCGTATGTGTGAGTATTTGGAAACTTAAGTTGCTTTATTTGTTCTGAAATAGTTATTGTCCAGTTTGGTTTTTAAGAAAAATCAAATTCTTCTTGAGATACTATCTTCAATATTCAAAATGCTATGTAGGACCCAACAAATTGTAACATAAGATTTGGGAATAAATCAAAGGTGATTTCCTTTTCAAGTGGGAATATTTTTCATATGTGTAAGTTTGTTTTTACTTTGCAGAAATATTTGTTTTTAATATATATTTTAGCAGAAATTCGCATGAATGTAAAAAATATATTGAACACTTTTTCTTAACCTAATATTTGAATTCCTAATATCTGAATTCTAGGGTATTTTAATTATGTTACATTTTGAATTTTTGTCTCTTATAATTATGAAAATCTCAATATATATTTATTTGAATTAGTTTTTCATATATAGACTTGTTTCTCTTGATTCTTACATCAGTTGATTAAAATATTTACCTTAATCAATACTGAAGCTATTTGATGAATTCAAGTGGACTTACTAATACAGTGAATATTACATTAATTCTATAAATAATACATATTATAAGAACCATCACAATTGTATTGATTTAGAGGTTTTTAAACATTACAACATTTCCACTAAGTTGAAGAAAATGAAGGAACTCAATATTTTAATGCTTTTGAAATATTTGGGAAAGACCTACCTAAATCTGGAAAATAATAAAGCAAGCAATAATTTGTTTGTAAAGAAATAACTAGTTATCACAGATATGCATAGTTATGGACATATAACTTTTCCTATGTAGTATCACAATTTTGGAACACTTCATAATAAGCCCCCGTGTGGAGGCCTGTGACTTTGACATACATTTGTAGCTGACTAAAGATGAGTCCTTGCTCATCTTTGTATTCGGTGGGTTAAAGAATATTTACTTGTAATTGTTTCTTAAATGTGGTTCAGAATTCATAAATACTTCATTAAAATTTCAAAGTACAGTTTGAACTGTGCCTGAAAAATTAAGCACATTAAAATATATTTTATTTTAAATTATTTAAAGAAATTTTGATTAACATGTAATGACTGTACATTTTATAGGGTACTTAGCAATATTTCAGCAATTATTCACAGCATAAAATCATCATGCTGGGCAATCAGCCTTTCTATTTCATTTTCCCTGTGTTTGTGCCAACCAGATCCTCTCTCCCAGTTCTGTATACAGGATATAATAGATCATTTTGAGCTGCAGACAACCCACTGTGTTATGGAACACTAGAACTCATTACTTCTATCTGTATTTTGAAAGCTGTTGTTGAGTCTCTTCTAGTCCCATTCACCCACCCTTCTCAGTCTTTAGCAATTTGTACTTTAAGTTTGGATGAACTGTTTTGCTTTAAAATACTACAAGTGAGAGAGAACAGGTGATATGTGTCTTTCTGTGTCTGGATTATTTCATTTAAAATAATAATCCCAGGGCCCGGCGCTGTGGTGCAGTGGGTTAATGCCCTGGCCTGAAGCACCAGCATCCCGTATGGGCGCCGGTTCGAGTCCTGGCTGCTCCACTTCCTATCCAGCTCTCTGCTATGGCCTGGGATGGCAGTAGAAGATGGCCCAAATCCTTGGACCCCTGCACCCACGTGGGAGAACTGGAAGAAGCTCCTGGCTCCTGGCTTTGGATCAGTGCAGCTCTGGCCATTGCAGCCAATTGAGGAGTAAATCATCGGATGGAAGACCTCTCTCTCTCTCTCTGCCTCTCCTCTCTCTGTGTAACTCTTTCAAATAAATAAAAATGAATCTTCGAAAAAATAATAATCCCAAGTTTTCTCCATTCTGCAAATGTCAGGATTAAGTAATGTTCCATTGTGCACATATATTACCTTCTTTATCATTTCATCCATGAAAAGCACTAGATTGATTTCCTATTGATTTCCTGTGCTGTAGTTAACATATAAATGCATTTAGTTATCTTTCATTTGCTGATTAGACTTCCTTTAGTTATATATCCCCAAAACTGTAATACTTGGGCATATGGTAGAGCTATTTTTAGTTACTTTAAAGTTATTTTCTTTATTTGAATGACAGAATCACAAGGGTATGGGTTGGAAGGTGGTGGTAGAGAGGAAGAGAGAGAGAGAGCAATAGAATCTTGCATCTGCTAGAGAGAGACAGAGAACAATAGAATTCTGGATCTACTGATTCATTCTCCAAATGCCCACAAAAATCAGAACTGGAATAGCATGAAGCCAGGAGCCACGAATTCCATCCAGGTGTCGCACTCACATGGGTGGCAAGAATCCAAGTACATGGGCTGTTACCTGCTCCCTCCTTGACCATTAGTCAGGAACTGATTTGGAGGTAGAGATCAGAATTGATCCTAAGTACTGCTGTCTGGAATGTGGGCATTTCATGTGTGGCTTAAATTACTTGTGCCACAACCCCTGCCCCTATTCTTAACTTTATGAAGAGCCTATATACTATTCCCTATAATGGATGTGCTAATTTGCATTCCCACCAACAGTTTATAAGGATGTCCTTTGCTATACATTCTTGACAGCATTTGTTAAAGTTTATCTTTTTAATAATACCCAGTCTAACTGGTGTTAGAGGATTGCTTGTTTTGGTTTTGATTTTCATTTTCCTGATGGCTTATGATGTTGAATATTTTATTCATTTTTTGCCATTTGTATTTCCTTTGTGAAGTGTATGGTCAAATCCTTTGTTCATTCTGTGTACGTGTGTGTGTGTGTGTGTGTTTTCCCATTGAAGTTTTTAAGCTCATGTGTACTCTGGGTATTAATACTTCGTTAGATGAATTGTTTGCAAATATAATTTCTCCCATTCCATTAGTTGTCTCTTAAGTCACAATAGTTTCCATTATTGTGTAGAAGCTTTTTAGTTTCATACAATCCCATAGTGCTTATGTTGCCTTTGCTTTTGGGATCTTAACCAAAATGTTACCTATGCCAATGTCTTGAAGTTTTTCTGCATTTTCTTCTAGTAGTTTCATACTTTCATGTCTTATATTTAGTACTTGATGAATTTCTAGTTTACTTTTGTATCAGATCAATGCCACACTGTGACACATTTTAGACTTCAAATTTATTATTGAAATTCTTCCCTGGTTAATTTGGGTTGCCAACAATTTGGTAGAATTTCTTACCATCTCAGGTGACTGCCAACATTCTGGTTAATTGGATATTAATTGGAAATGTGACATTCTGTACAGAATCTTTTTTCTAAGAATTTTTCTGCATATATTCATTCATAGAAAATGGTGCAAATAATTAAAAATATAGAGCCCATTTATGCAAACCTCAATGTTAAATGTCCTGGTACTGTTGGATATTTCTTCATTAATGTTGCTCTCCAGCTTCTGGAATACTGCTCAAGAAATATTTGTGCTTAAGAAGTGTTGTTCGAAAGAGAATGAGACATCAGCCAAGAGGCTTATCTGCTGAAGATTTCATATTCTAATATAATAAATGTGCAATAATTAAATTTATAGTATATTAAACTTGATCATATCAAAATATAAATGTTTGATTGTGGCATGACTTTTACTAAATGGTATGATTTCCTGTTAAAATATTACTTGAAAATTTGGAGAAGGATAACCTAGTAAAAAGTAAAAAAAAGTAATTAAAAAATAGAAGCTGGATATTGGAAGTAAAAGTTTCATCAAGTTCAAGAAAAGTGGATTTCATACTCTCTGAGGATTATTTCCTCACTATTATGAATTTTTCTGACGTTATCATTCAAAATTAAAAATAGCCAATCAAAGGTCACCAAAAAGGTCTAGAAAGGAAACATTCTAAGACTATATTAACACCTATTTGGCCTTTGTTGTGGCAACTTCCCAAGCAGTTGAAGTATCTTCATTGACTTTAGAATTCAGCTTTATAGTCAGAAATAGAAACAAGAAATAAATGCAGAGACAAAATTTCAGTAGCAGTATTACATGGTACCATTAATTGAAAATAGTCTTTAGATTTTGAATTTTTTCATCTATGTTCTGTGGGCTCTTCCCCTCACCCACAAAAGTGATGTAGTGAGTCTTTAGGAAGTAAGGTATCTGAGGCTAAGTACTCAGCTCCAGCCCTTGGCTTAGCAGGAGTTGAGATTCAGTGGTAGGGTAGATTGTTGTCATTGCCCATGTGAGCTCACCACAAGGAACAATATAGATGAACAGAAGCGATGAGACTGGCTTGAGTAAAAATGGATCCGTTAAGATTATTGTATTGTAGCAGAAGATTCTTTTTAATTAATATCATTTCATGGGGCCAGCATTATGGCATAGCGGATAAAGCCCCAGCCTGCAGTGCCAGCATCCCATATGGGCACTAGTTCAAGTCCCGGCTGTTCCACTTCTGATTTATCTATGGCCTGGGAAAGCAGTAGAAGATGGCTCAAGGCCTTGGTTCCCTACACCCAATAGGAGACATGGAAGAAGCTCCTGGCTCCAGGTTTCGGCTTAGCCTACCTCCCGCCTTTGAGGCCACTTAAGGAGTGAACCAGAGGTGGAAGACCTTTCTCTCATCTTTCTCTCTCTCTCTTTCCCTCTTCCTGTCTGTAACTATGACTTTCAAATAAATAAATAAATCTTTAATTGGCTAAGTGAAATGATCTTTTTTTAAACATTTTAAAAATGAAATCCTATATTCACTATATATTTCTTAGGAATTTAAAAGTATGATAGGAGTAGATTTAGATTTTTAAGGATAAGCTACACATTTTCATTGTATATCAACTTATCTGCAAAGAGAAAAATGCCCTTTCACTGATTATTTTAGGAGAAAAATGTGACACACTCAAGTGAAATGTTGAGTTTTTAATTAATGATAGATGGCTATATTTGTAACCACTTTTCTCAGTTTAATATTGATGTCTTGGGAACTTTTTGTATCTTAAATAACATTATTGAAACTGTCAGTTCTCTGGAGGCAATTATGTTTCTTCGTATCAAGTTCCCCTTTAAATTTTTAAGAAAATCACCATCAAAGGTGCTAATAATTTATTATCTTTTTTTCAAACTAGTTATGGGACTTTAATAGCTTCCAATCCTTTGACAGTATCATTTTTACCCCAGACAGAAAAATAATCAAGCAAGTATTTGTGACGATCTCTCTCTCTGTCTCTCAGTTTCTCTTTCTAATTTCCTATTTAAAATGTCCTCTACACTTAGAAAGGACAATCATCTTTAAATTTGAAATGATTCTCAAAATTGATTTATTTCCCTACTCACTGCTTTTATTATTGCTCCCATTCCCATGAGCTTAAGAATTCTTTATAAATATTTCCATTTTAAATGCTTTAAAAATTTAATGTAAAGAGTGATGCTTCTGGGACAAGACACTTGACTCTTTTGGATATCTAAATTTGTCTTTGAAATAACTCAATCAATATTTAAAAAGTCTGTAGCTAGAAAACGTACCTCTAACTCTCCAAAATTTAAAGGGATATTTTCCAAAAGAAAAAGTTCAGGGTGAATGGAGAAAAATGGAACACTAACTAAGTATATTTCATTAGGTACCAATGAGAAGTCTACTGCTATAATAAGTAAAATGTTCCTATTATCTCATGAGCCCACCTATCCATTTGCACTACCTAAAATGGGAATTAGTGATGAAGACAGGATGCAATGAGAGAAACAGATCTTACCAATCTTAGCAGGTGTGCATTTAAGTGATCTGCTCAGAGCTTAATATTCCTCCACCCCCTACTTTCCATGTCTTGATGTCCTATCATTTCCATACATCACTTTGCCTCTAGCTAGAAAAAGGACTGCTTCTTCTCCTTCAAAACTCAAACGTGCTCAAATCTGTTTATGTTCTCAGCACGTAACATACCTCCCCATTGTCGTATGTTGAGAATATTGTATTTGCGTAATTATTTGATGAAAACTGTCTCTTGTGCTTAAATTAAAATGCAAGCTTCGTGAAGCTAGGGTTCTCTTTTTTTTTTTTTTTTTTAGATTTATTTTTATTTATTTGGAAGGCAGAGTTACAGAGAGAGGTATAGAGGTAGAGGTCTTTGATCCGCTGGTTAACTCCCCATATGGCCACAACAGCCGGAGATGAGCCACTCTGAAATTGGGAGTTAGGAGTTTTCTTTGGGGTTTCCCACCTGGATGCAGGTGCCCAAGCTCTTGGGCTATCCTCCCCTGCTTTTCCAGGCGTATTAGCAAGGAGCTGGATTGGGATTGGAGCATCCAGGACTCAAACCAGCACCCGTATGGGATGCCTGTACTGCAGGCCCCAAAGGTAGCATTCTTAAATGCTTTTGCTCACCACTTCATAGCAGTACAATGCCAATCATTTCATATATGATCTATAAATACACACTGAAGGAAGGAAAAGTTATCTATATTTGAACCCATAACATAGAGTGAATGTATGCTAACAAACAAATTAATACTGCGTTTGGGGAATTATTGCCCTAAAGTCCGTAAGTAATACTTCGCTGCAATACATTCATTGACTAAATCACTTTTGGACTTTTAGACCTAAGATTACTGCAACCTTATTCATTTTGTCTTTTCTATCACTACTGCAGATTCCACCCTACCAAATCTTATCCCTTTGCTTTGAAAAGTAAATCATATGTAATTTTTTTTCTTTTGAACTTATGATTTATTTGCTAGATGAGGAGTGTTACTCATTTACATTCATGGATATCACATAGCTATTTTCTAAATTAAGTTGCTTATTCCTTTGAAATGAGCAGTATTGATAAAATGTGAAAATCACGACACTACTTTTTTTTTTTTTTTTTGACAGGCAGAGTGGACAGTGAGAGAGAGCGAGAGAGAGAGAGAGAGAGAGAGAGAAAGGTCTTCCTTTTGCCGTTGGTTTACCCTCCAGTGGCCGCCGCGGCTGGCACGCTGCGGCCGGCGCACCGCGCCGATCCGATGGCAGGAGCCAGGTGCTATCCTGGTCTCCCATGGGGTGCAGGGCCCAAGCACTTGGGCCATCCTCCACTGCACTCCCTGGCCACAGCAGAGAGCTGGCCTGGAAGAGGGGCAACCGGGACAGAATCCAGTGCCCCACTACTTTTATAATGTATTTTGGAGTTCTACATAGACATTCACATATATATTTGTCTATATTTGTGTTACATAAGAATACATATGTATGAACTTAAGAGCACTTATTTATGAATGGCAAATCTTTTATTATATGTAGTTTTTAAAGTTTCTTGACTATGATAGTTTTGAAATAATCAAAAAGTTGTATTAAAATGATCTTTAGGAAGCTGAGTTTTTGTAGTGATTTTTCTCTTATTTTTTTTTAACAAAGCAAACTAGGTATGTCTAATTTTTTATGTATTGCTAAATATGTTCTCAAATTATCGATTTTGAAACACTAATAATTTGAATTACCCTGAAAATTAATTCACAATATTAAACTAAACTGCTAAGAGTAGTACTTAGATTGTATCCATATTCTCTCCTCCAACTATAATAACCTCTCTTCCCACTGTACTTAAGACCAGAATAAAAGGCTCTCACTGTGGCATAGTAGGTAAAGCCTCCACCTGAGGTGCCGGTATCTTTTATGGTCGTTGGTTGAGTCCTAGCTATTCCACTTCCCATCCAGCTCCCTGCTGATGACCTGGAAAAGCAGTGGAAGGTGGTCCAAGTATTTGGGCCCCTCCATCTGTGTAAGAGACCTGGAAGAGGTTCCTGGCTCCTGCCTTCAAATTGGCCCAGCTCTGGCACTTGCAGCCATTTAGGGAGTAAACCAGCAGATAGGAGATTTCTCTATCCTTCCTTCTCTCTGTAACTCTGCCTTTCAAGTAAATACATTCATCTTAAAAAACAATAACAACAACAACAAAAAGACTAGAACAAAAGTACTGATATCCCTAAACACGTATATATCCCTAAACACTGACAGGAGCCGAACACTGAAAAAGGCAAGAACAAAAAAAAATCTTTTCATTCTCAGTCTACCCTTGTGCCACTAATGAAGCTATTTCATGTAAGAAAGCTCAGGCCACTTGGAAACTCACACCTTTGCTAAACTTCCCTTCTTGTAGTTGTACATCTAAAATTGGTCGTTTCCAGCACAGATGGTTATAGGGTAATGGACAGCACATGTATCTGCAAGAACCCTTTCTCCAAAGCACAGGTGCTAACTTACTTTTCCTAGCTCTGACTGAAGCTTCATGAAAACCCCTGGGTGGCAGGGGTAGTGGTAGAGTGGTAGGAATAAAGGACTTTGCAAATGTCAAAAATGACTAAATGGAGTCAGAACAATAAGGAGTCAGTGGTGATAACTCAAGTTACTGGATTTCTCCCACCAGTGTTCCCAGCTCCTGTCTCATACATTATCCCAGTCCAGGTCACTGTGAGTATTTCGGGAGTGAACTGGAGAAGGGAGTGTCTGTTCGTTCTTTAACTCCCTTTCTCTCTCTGCCTCTAAAACAAGTTAAAAATATTTAAAAAAATACTAATACTTTCATCTTCCAAGAAATTGAAAAAATTATCAAGTTTCTAATTTAATTTTAATGCAAATGAAAACCAGGGTAATCCTGTGCCATATAAACACAGATGGTTAATAAACATGAATTTAGTTTATGTGGCTCTTTAAGGATGTTTATGTTAAAATGTTATTTATTTTTTGAAATTCTAACACATATAGTGCAGAATATAAAATATACAAAAGTAATAGTTTTCTTAAAACATTATAAAGTATATAGCTTATTTCTGAACTAGCCTTGAAGAAATGGGAAAAAGACATGAACAATTTGCAGAAGGTAAAATGGCTAATTAATGATATTGACATATAGATAAGGTTTATACAGGTTAACCTTGAGTCATCTTAATGAACTTGGAAATATGTGAATGCAATGAGTTATAGAAGATAATAAATTTTCAGTACTCATGTTGTGTTCAGTTTTCCAAAATGTATTTCAGAAATTTCTGAAACATTATTTGACCAAGAGCACAGACTCATTGTTCTGACCCCATTTAGTCATTTTTGACATCTCTCAGTTGTTTGTGTAGCAAAGAAGTATGCATGCTTCAAGTCACTCTTTGGTCCTCATCCTTTGTTTGCAGGATCTTTCAGGTCCTCATTCGTTTTCTTGTTTTGCAGTCAGGTTTAAAGATGTATGTGAACAATCCTCCTGTGCTGCTTTAGTTGTTCTGGCTATTGCTTGAGCTTTTATGATTTTTCTCCAAATACTTGAATGTAATTACACTGAACCTTTGCTGTTGAAGTTAGTTTTCTCATTCTTCCTGTCTTTGGTCTGTTCTCCACTTATGTTTCTCTTGAAACATTCTCTAAGAGACTCCCTGCCTAAGTGAGCAAAGAGGAAAGTACACATGCAACATTGAGAATGTTCTGTCTGGCTTCCACTGACCTTCATCTGTGTCTCTAAAGAGGATTTTATGCTAATTATTAACTCTTTTGTGTTCTCTTCTAAGGCTTCCCTTCCCAATCTCTTTGCATAAGCTGGATGTACATTGTAAGGACCAGCCACCCATTTAGCTTCTTCCAGTATCAAATGCTTTGTATTCATACTGCAGTCAAAGAAAATACAATTTTCCTGTACTAAATACAGAAACATTTTTGCAAAGAATGAAAACTTTGGATTACAAAAGTAAGTTGAGTTATATTGTGTTTGCTTTTAAATTAGTTTTGGATCTATTTTATAACTCAAGTAATATTCAAGCACATTAATGTGGTGAAGATTTAAGTTAATAAGGCAAGTCTCAAAGTTTTATAAAGTTTGGGAGGATCAAATATTAACATGTTTCATAAATAACATTTTGTGTGGAACATTGTTTGGCAATGTTTTCTCTATTTCACATAAAATTAAGCCTATTTAATGATTTTAAAAGTGTAGACAACATTGAAATAGTTAATACTGAAGAACTGGAAGCATATATAAACTATTTATTTAGATGAAATTAAGTAATAGCAATTGCAGAAAAGTTAAGCACACATACCTTTTCATACCTCTATTGGGATAGCATATATATATATTCATATTGGTTAATATATTTTTTAAAAACAGTATTTTACTATAGGTGCAATTATGTTTCTTCAGTGTAGCATGTGGAACATTGTTTATGTTTTTAAATGAGCAAAAAAAATGATAAACCATGTCTACTTTTTCCCTTAAGACATTCTTTGGGTTCAAGCTGTTTGATTTCCAATTCCCTGTATTTTCTGAAGTTTTATGTTCAAATTGCATTTCTCATTAAAAACAAATTAAGTCATAATTCCCTTCCAGCAAACACACACATACACAAAAGCAAGCATGATTTGCATTACAATTAGGATTCTTCCCACATTGAGTTTAAGAATATGAGAGTTAAAGGATTGGCACATTTGGATGATATTTGAAATCATAACTCAAAATATAAGTCAATATACACAGAGTATTAAAAATTCATTTCAAATATCAGCCCAAACTATCAGGTAATTAAGCTACCATTTTATTGCCTGGCATGTTGATAGTGACCTCTGGCTTCTCTATTATATTGACAGCAATAAAATGCCTTGAAAACAAATTCACTGAAAGTAATTGCCAGCAGAAGAGAAATTTGAAAAATCTGCCTATTAAAATAAGTAAATCTATCAATATCACTACTAATCTTTAAAATACTTAGAAAACAGGTAAATAGTTTATATATGTGATGCTGTGTAACTCTGAAAATAATTTTACAATAATTATTGGATTTGATCATCTCATGGGAATATGACCATTTTTAGTACAAATATGAATACATAGAAAATTGATATCATTGGATATATTTTAGATAATTAATAACTTATTTAATGGCATGAAATGCGGCCAACATTTAAATTCAAAAATTGAGAGCAAATTGTTTAACATGCATTCTTTTTAAAATGTATACTCTCAACTTTTTTTTTGGTTATTGTTATAGAAATACGATTAAATGTTATTGGTAGAAATGTGAAATGGTTCTCATTTTGGGAGAGAGCTATGTTAACCTTTTCTCGTGACATATTTCAGAAAAATTTAATTTCTTAGTATTTTGAAAAAAAATAGTTAAAAATGCTAGGCTAAATTTCAACATAAGTACCTGAGGAATGTGCAAACTACAATTATCTATTAGTATTCAAGGTAGACTGGTTTTGGATTCCTCCATGGATTCTAAGATCTGTAGACACTCAAGTTCCTTATATAAAATGCATATAGCCTATGCACATCCGCCTATATATGTTAAATCATGTCTATATTTTTTATAATACAATTTAAATGCTATGTAATATTTTTATACCATATTGTTTAGGAAATAATAAGAAAAAAGGCTGAAAATGCTCAGTACAAACACAGCAATCATAAGCCCAAATAAGTTTTATTCTGTGTTTGGTTGAATCCACAGGTGGAGAACTCAGTCATGGTGGACTGACTATATACTGTTTCTTATATTAAATAACTTTAATAATTACTCACAGACATGGATTTGGGAGCTAATACACTGGTTCCACACAAGTTCCATTTTTGTCCAGTAATTGTGAGCCCTGGCTAATTTTAGAACGAGTTATAAATTCTGCTTTCTTTTTTTTTTCAAACTTTTATTTAGTAAATATAATTTACAAAGTACAGTTTATGGATTACAATGGCTTTTTCCCCACCCATAACTTCCCTCCCACCCACACCCCTCCCATCTCCCGCTCCCTCTCCCATTCCATTCACATCAAGATTCATTTTCAATTATCTTTATATACAGAAGATCAATTTAGTATATAGTAAGTAAAGATTTCATCAGTTTGCACCCACACAGAACATAAAGTGTAAAATACTGTTTGAGTAGTAGTTATAGCATTGATTCCCATTGGGCAACACATTAAGGACAGAGATCCCCCATGAGGAGTAAGTACACAGTGACTCCTGTTGTTGACTTAACAAATTGACACTCTTGTTTATGGTGTTCAGTAAGACAAAGACCATAACCTAATGTATAGGCTGATAAGGAGTCAGCCAGCAAAACGTTAGTATAAGGTAATTTTGTTACAAACTATAGCTCTTTCCATTTAATAATATCCAACTCAGACTTGTTTATAGAATGCCAACTTACAATACTATATTTGTTTTAAGAACTGCTAGTTAGTAATTAGATCCTATATTCGTATACTTTTTAATCTACATTGTGAATAATTGTGGACTTGATATTTTCAGGGTGAAGGGCATAAATTACAACCAATAGACACATCGAATTGTGTCCTATCAAAGCCAACCTTTGTTATGTCCTTATCCATTACTTGTGCTTCTTGTTGATGTCTCTTATAAACAACTACTTCATGAAGTAAAATAACATTTTTCTGTATTCCACCAATGGCACGCGATGTCTAATTGTGATTATTGAAGGTCATAATTAACTCAAGGGAATATTTAATATTTAAATGAAAATTCATGTAGTTTTTTGTTTTTGTTTTTGTTTTTTTGGCAGAGTCTAGGAATGGGGAAATGTCTGGGGAAGATTACCTACATGCAATCATTGGAATTAGGTTTTCTAAAGAGTGTTCTGTTGATGTTAATGGGCATTACACATAGTTAAATGGTATTGGGAAATGACAAAGATTCCTGTTGTAATTCCTAAAGTCCATCTCCAAGTGGAGGTGAGGAATTTTTCTCAGAGTATTTAACAGAGAATTTTTTTTTAAAAGATTTCAGAGACAAAGATTTTGCACTGCCATCCATTAGTACACTCCCAGAATGACCAAAATGAGTGGGAATCAGCCAGGCCAATGCTAGGTGCTGGGAACTCAATCCAGGTCTCACCCGTGGGTGGCAGGGACCCAACTGCTTGAGCCATTTACCTGCTGCTTCCCACAATCTACACCAGCAGGATATTTGAATTAGAAGCTGGAGTTTGGATTAAAGTCCAGGGTGAACTATTTTGGTGACACACCCCATTGAACAATTTTGAGAAATCTCAGTGTAGACTATTCATACACATTATCTAGCTGAGTCCATTTATTTTATAGATGAAATTGAAGCAGAGAAAAACCTCTAAATTTCCCTCATTTCTACTTAGTGATAGAGGAATTAGTTCATATTGATCTAGGCTAGGGATTTTTTCCAATATAGTATTTCGCTTTAGAAATTAATTTCACTACATTTTTAAATAATCCAGTTTATGTCAGTGATTTTAATAAAAATGTTGGTATATAACAAAATACAGCAATGCTGACCATCAAAACTTCCAGCCTAAAAGAAAATTGTGATACTTAAACTATGAAAACTTGGAATAAGTTCTTCAAGACATGATATACTTGAGGTATGATTAGAGGATACTGGTAGCTTTGGGATCCGCATGGAAGGAAGGCCTACTTTTCACATAAAGTATGTTGTCATTCAGGAATTGTTTATATTTAGAATTGCTCATATTTAGAAGTTATGAGGTCTGTGTTGTGTTTGAGGATTTACTGCATATGTTTTTAAATCATTGTGCTCCATGAATGTGTAATTTCTTTTTCCTGATTTTTCCTTTGTTGGGCATCCTTGTTTGAGTATGTGTGTGATAGCTTTGGGATCCGCATGGAAGGAAGGCCTACACTTCCGGGAAAGGAGAGGCCTACTTCCAGGGAAGAAAGTCCTTGTCAAGGTCCCTGCAGGTGCCTAAAGGTCAACCAATGAGGATCAGACCCGCCTCAACCTTTAACCCCCATGCCCTGAATCTTTTATAGGAGCACTCCCAATCTCTGACGTGTGACTTCCCCGGCCCCCCACTCTATTGCTCTGTTGGGACCGGGGAAGCTTGCCCGGGAGTGGAACCCCAATAAAAGCCTGTGAATGAATTGATTCGTCTGCCTGGGAAGATCTGTTACGCGCCAGACACCTTACAGATACTTTGTGTAATTCACAGGAACACTGGGCTGTAAGAGAATTGAACCTTAGCAGAACTACAGTAACATCAAGCAGAGTTATGAAAGGGCTAAATTATGAGTCTATGAGAAGCAGTTTAAAGGGAACAGAAGCTCTACTCTGGCTAATTCTTTCTTTTTAAAAATTATTTTATTTATTTGAAAGACAGAGTTACAGAGAGAGGTCGAGTCAGAGAGACAGAGAGGTTTTCCATTCTGTTGGTTTACTCCCCCAATGACCGCAACAGCCAGAGCTGAGCTGATCCAAAGCCAGGAGCCAGGTACCTCCTAAGGGTCCCCCATGTGGGTGCAGAGACTCAAGGACTTGGGCCATCTTCCACTGCTTTCCCAGGCCATAGCAGAGAGCTGGATTGGAAGAGGAGCAGCCTGGACATGAACCAACGCCCGTATGGGATACTGGCACTGCAGGCTGGGGCTTTAACCGTTTCACCACAGTTAGCCCCTCTGGGTAACTCTTAATGAGATTAGATTTAGCAATTAGTACTGTCAGGATTGGTAAATAAAATTCTTAGTAAGTTTGGTTTCGGCTAGAAAGAATTTGAAAGAAATTTGGAATACAGAATCCTGAATATTAGTGTTGCTGTAGCCACTGCTGTGTGATTTCACTGAGGTACAGCATTAAGGGGAGAATGGAAAATTTGTTTTTCTGAAGGTGAGTACAAAGAAAAGAAAATGTCACTTTCAGTTTTCCCCTATTTTTTCTTTGTTTGCTATTGAGATCTAGAGTCTACCAGTGATATGTTTGTAGTTTATTGGTCTGCCAATGATTTCATGGAAAAACTTTGTATACATTCATCTGGTGTCAGTGAGGTGGAAAATTAAGTCTCTCAATGCCATTTTGGAGCCTCTTTGGTTTATCCTTCAGAAACCTGTGAAATATGTAACAGTTGGATATGATTTCAATTCATTTTAATTAAAAGCCACACTATACACTAGGTTATTAAGCCACTTGCTCTATTCTTATGCCAACATTATTTACTGTAGATACACAAAGTAGAATATCAGGAACAAAAAATTTTCCAATTATATGTCATCCATTTTAAAGCACTTCCCTTGATCTCACAGAAAGCAGCCCTTTCCTGAAAGTAATTCTGTCATTTATTCTTAAAAATAAAGTTTCTTTGTGTCAAAACAAAACTATTTGTGCCTTCTTTTTTTATTTGTGTTTCTTTATCTCCTCATTTTATTTTTTAATTTTTTTAAAGATTTTATTTATTTGAAAGGTAGAGTTACAGAAGGAGAGAGGGGGAGAGAGAAAGGGCTTCCACCTGCTGGTTCATTCCCCCAAATGGCCCCAACAGCTGGAGTCAGACCAATCTAAAGCCAGGAGCCAGGAAATTCTTCCAGGTCTCCTACATGGATGCAGGGGCCCAAACATTTGTAAATTAAAGGCTTTTGTCCACCCTATGAAATTCCAGTGTGTATTTCTTGGGAAAAAAAGAAAATTTTAATATTGAGGAAATATTGCAATTTTGCTAAGCCTCACTTTGGTGGTGAACTTTGAAGAACTTTGAGGAACTACCCGCTTGGAAATAAACTTTCCACATCTTTTCAAGATTTTAGGAATTCACCTTTTTTCACATCCATATCAACCACAGGAAGTTGCTTCTATTTTATTTATTTATTTATTTATTTATTTATTTATTTTTGAAAGAGAAACAGAGAAAGAGAGGAAGAGTGGCAGGTAAACAGGGAGATCTTCCATCCACTGGTTTACTCCCCAAATGGCTGCAGTGGCCAGGGCTGAGCCAGGCCAAATCCTGGAGCCAGGAACTTCATGCAGGTCTCCCATGTGGGTGGCAGGTGCCCAATTACTTGGGCCATCTTTGACTGCTTTTTCTTTTCTTTTTTTTTAAATTTATTTTTTATTTTTTTTATTTTTTTGCCAGGCAGAGTGGATAGTGAGAGAGACAGAGAGAAAGGTCTTCCTTTTTGCCGTTGGTTCACCCTCCAATGGCCACTGCTGCCAGCGCATCTCGCTGATCCGAAGCCAGGAGCCAGGTGCTTGTCCTGGTCTCCCATGCGGGTACAGGGCCCAAGCACTTGGGCCATCCTCCATTGCACTCCCAGGCCATAGCAGAGAGCTGGCCTGGAAGAGGGGTGACCAGGATAGAATCCGGCGCCCCAACCGGGACCAGAACCCGGTGTGCCAGCGCCGCAAGGCGGAGGATTAGCCTGTTAAGCCACGGCGCCGGCCTTGACTGCTTTTTCTAAACCATTACAAGGGAACTGGATCAGAAGTGGAGCAGCTGGGACTCCAATTGGCACCCATTTAGCTTTCCTGTGTCAGAGGTGATGGCTTTACCTGCTGCTCTACAAAACTGGCTCAATGAAGTTATTTATCTTTTTCTGGATGCTTTCTGTGGAGAGGGACCTGAGATTCATTAAAGGAAAGCACTTAACAGGCCACACAGCAAACTCATAGAATGACAAAGGCCTAAATAGCACTTTGACCTCAGAATCAGCCCTAAAGGCATTCGGATCTGGCTGAAAAGCCCAAGAGCATTTCAGGCATGGAAAGCCAAGACATTGTGGCAAAAAGTTTCATAAATTTTGTTCAGATAAGTTTGGAGATAATTTTAAAAAGGCCTCAAAAAGATTTGTGTCCACATATATACATTTCTCAGTAGAATTTTTATTAAAATAGATTTCTATCCATCTGTAAATAAAATTATTTGTGGTTTTGTCTAAATGAAATAAAACATTATATTGCTAAGTGAATGTTTTAAATGTGAAAGAAGAAAAGTTCATAACCTACTTGCTCTGCCAGTTATCTACAGGAAAATCCCACAGAACATGTAGAATTGCAGACCTTTATGTCATGTAGAAAACACAGCTCTATACATGTAGGACTGCACACGCCTAGTAAAAGATCCAGGAGCAGGCTTGAAAATCAAACATTTAGCTCTACAATTCTACTTTGAAATCAAGTAATGTTCAAAGCTTGTTCACAAACCGAAATGTTTTCACTTCTGTATACCTCAAGCCAACCTGTGTATACTGTTTTACTGCAGCTATAATAGGAACTGTAGCAGATGGGATGAAAAGTTGATACCCAAGGATGGCATATTCAGTTATCCCTAAGGAAATGTGATTTAAAGAGCATCTTGATAAAGACAGGACTGAACTAAACAGCTGCAATTGCAAAACAAAGTAACAACTCAAATGCATCCTTTATGTGACATACATTCTCTTGGCAATATAACAGTATACAGAAGAGTGTGTATGTGTGTGTGTGTGTGCACATTCATAGCAGACTATAGCCAGAGTTTACACAAAGGACAGCAACAGCAGCTACTCTTCACAAACTGAGTGATAAAGACTTTTCATTGTTCTTATTATAGTAATTCATTTTGATACTCCTTAGTTCTTTAAGTCCCTGAGCTACAAAGACATAAAAAAAATTAGCCTACTTTATTTTGAGCATATGGTTAAAGAATGACTTTTCATGAAGATGAATTAATTTATACCTGCACCTGGTAAGAGCAACTAGAAAATAATCTGTCTAACCAACAAAAATTGGCCAGACTAATGTAAATGGAAAATAATATTCAACATTGTTTTATAAATCAATATTATTAATAGCAGAAGGTTAGTCAATCAGAACTTTGGAACAGAAGCAAAATTTTGGCTACTAAAATACTTAAGTGAAAAAAAAAATTGGGGCCAGCGCTGAGGCACAGAGGATTAATGCCCTGGCCTGAAGCTCTGGCATCCCATATGGGCACCGGTTCAAGACCCGGCTGCTCCACTTTCCATCCAGCTCTCTGCTATGGCCTGGGAAAGCAGTAGAAGATGGCACAAGTCCTTGGGCCCCTGCAACCCTTGTGAGAGACATGGAAGAACTCATGGCTCCTGGCTTCAGATCAGCACAGCTCCGGCCATTGCGGTCAGTTGGAGTGAACCACTCGATGGAAGACCTCTCTCTCTGCCTCTCCTCTTCCTGTGTAACTCTGACTTTCAAATAAATAAATAAATCTTTTTAAAACAAAAACAAAAAGATGGTTTATTACCAGTCCTTTGTTGAATGAAAATACCAAATTTTCTAAGGGATTTGTCAAGACTCCAAAATCTGACTCCATTAAAGATGCATCTTTATTATTTTAATCATTGTCCCTCACAAAAAGATAGTAAGGGAGCATCCTTTTTACTGTGTTTTATATGGGAACTTTGAGAGACAGAAAACATACTTGGAAAGTAACTGTGTCAGCAAACTAGCCATAGAGAATCTCAGGCGTTATCATGTTGTTATTGGACTTCTGGAGCCCTCAAACAACAACTTGCTTCTGAGGTTTTTGTCTGTGATTAGGAAACTCGCTAAAAGGAATTGTGATGACTAATTATGAATGGAAACAATTCTATTTGGAAGAATTTTTGCTGAGTTAACAACTTTCAAAACATTTCAGTCTCAAGAGAAATAATTTAAAGTGGAAAAAGAGGCATGAAAAGAATTGAAAGTGTAACAAAATTCTGTGCTTAAACATTACTCAGGAGACAGGAAGTCTTGAAGAATTATTTTTTATATCTGAAATGTAGAAATTGCCAAGAATATTTTGCCCATTACTCTCAGAACTTCTGCAGTATAACTCTCCAAGTCAACATTGTGGATCTCTCTATGGAATTACACTGTGGAGTTTTTATATCAGTGTTACCTTTGCTAGAATTACTTAAAAGTTAAGAAAAGTTGCCCCGTATTTGAGAAGGAAAGAACATTGTAATTGGAAAGCAACTTCATAAATTTTCTTATGTTTGATAGATTCATAGCCAGTGAATGAAAGTGATAGTCAATGATGTTGATAACAAATATGATAACATTTGCATACTTTTCCTTTTGTACTATTTCCTCAACCTAAAAATACAAAACAAAAACTCTTGGCTTTGCTTAATAAATTGTGCACAAAAATCTCTGCTTTTAAAAATCTTATTTTTCAATACGTATGCATGCAAATACTTTCCTGGACTAATAACTTGAAGTACTAACACTTACCTGGAATATTTTTTCCTAGCTGATCTCTTTATAACCTGTTAGAAAGAAATAATGTACATATTGAAACTTAGAGTTGCAAGATTCTTGGGGGCTACAGAATACAACCAATAATATCTACTTTATACATTAAGCATAATATCTACTTGAAAATATTTTATTATAACTTACTTGATGTATGAATTAAAACTACTATGTATTTACTGATAAAGTAGAGGCATAAAATAGATTTTTGAGAAATCACTGGAGGCAGAAACAACTAATAATAACAATTATGCTTCACATCAAAATTGGAAATCCAAATTTATTTTCCCTTTTAAATTTTATAAACTATGTATTTTACAAATCACTAGAGGCAGAAGATGCAAGTAATAACAAAGTATGCTCCTCATCAAAACTGGAAACCTAAATTTGGTTTCCCTTTTACATTCTCTCTACATACCAAAAGGGATATAAGAAATAAAAGATACTGCATGGATATCTGAAATTAGATTGTCACAAATGATGTTAGTAAATATCAAGGCTTTAAACATTCTATTCTACATTTTCTGACTAAAATACCTAACATATATTGTGTATGTAGAGGAACAGATGAAGAGGTTGAGTGGAAGGAAACCACTGAATAATGGGATTGTAGGTTCTGGTGGTTAATGCATATGACTCTACACTGATACATGGGATGCGTTTTAAGGATTTAATTTAAACAAGAGGGTTTACATAGAATGATACCTGGCATTTCAGTGGGATGGCCATGGTGGCAGTGGCAGATAACATTGGGAATAAGAGCTTCACATGTGCAACCTTCATGTTCTTGTTATCAAAACTGAAAAAATGGCAAAGGCACAACACAGAGAATACTTCTGCTGCAGAGGTAACTGCTTAATTAATATAGGTAGAAAATGTTTACCAAACACAAAAACTTTGTTGTTTAAAGGGATTACACTGCAAGAAAGGAGGGTAAAGTGAATAGGAGATGGCAGTTTGGGACCAGATCTTTATCACAACGTAACAGGTTTTAATTTATATCACACTATACTCAATAATCTCTTTAAGGCATTTTTTCTAAAGATTGATAATTTCTTCTGAATTTCAGAAAAAAAGTGACATATTCTGTTGCTCAACAAGGAGGCCTGACATCTGCACTAAGACTTATTATCAAATGAGAAAGATATTTTTGATATTTTATTCCCTTGAACAAGCTTCATGACTCCTTTAATAGCTACAGTGTCATATCTTCTTTGTTCTTAAGAGCAAATATTGAAACTTTGTTTTCATATATGCACACACACATGTGTGTGCACATGTATGATCTATTCTTTAACGCATGTTTGAACTTTCAAATATATTGCCAGTATGCCTTCCATGTAGCTCCTTTAAAATTTGATAACTTCTCACTACAAGTTATATTTCCTGCCCACCTGGAATATCGATTTATTATGTCAATGTGGTTTTCATCGTAATCTGCAATTTGTTAAATAAATAGCTCCATATACAAATCTGATTCTTTTGTCACATAAGCTAAAATATTTGAATAGAGATGTCAAAAAACTGACAGAACCCATACCTGTTCACAAAACTGGAAATTATATTTGTGTTTTTAAGAAGAATAAGCAAAGAAAAATAGCATTATGAATATGAATATATTAAGTGATTAATATAAATAGGATGACCTGAAAATTTAGAACAAATATACTTCCATAAAACATTCTGCAAAATATAAGATATTTTGAAAAAATGATTTAATTTGGATTCTCTTGGGTATCCTGCCATTTATAATACACAATGCCAACTATAATGGAGAAAAAATGATTATCACAAACTATAAAAAGTCAAGATGTGGTACTTGCAGTCATGATAGAAAAAATTCCTAGAAATCCTATGAATGAAAGAATATGGACATTGAAAATTAATCTGACTCTAGTCAGAGACAAAGCTTAACTTGAGGGGGAGACAGAATTATAGGTACTGATGTATAATCATTTAGCTGTGAAATTTTAAATTATAAGGAACGGAAAGGATGAGAGGACTAGGCAGATGGAAAATTATTCAGAAGTTTAAGAGAAGGAACTGATCCTGAACTTAAAGTGTGTGTGTGTGTGTGTGTGAGAGAGAGAGAGAGAGAGAGAGAGCGAGAGAGAGAGAGAGAAATGATTTTCAATACATATACTTCAGGGGAAAATATGGCAAAGATAGACATGCTAATAAAATCTTAAATTTTCTTGCACACAACATTAAAATAAAGCACATCCAATCCCTTCAACATCACCATAAACCCCAAAAAATCTGTTGGAAAACCTACTTGTTCAATTATTTTAAAGTAGTGAGATATATTTGATATTTGTGGCTATAAAAGTTTGTAACCCAAGTATGCTATACTCAAATGTTCCAGTCATATAAATTTTCTGTTTTTAAAAATAGTTTTGCATTATATCACACCTACAGTAAATAAAATCAGTGTTTTATAAAAATGGAACAAATTTCTCTCCCACTCCTTCAAGAAATACAATACGACCAGTATCTCAAGCCACCTGCCTTCGTACATCAGTCTAACCAGTCAGGGTGCAGATTGGGTATACTCAAGAGAGGATTGTACTCAAGGTCAGGGATCCACAAGCTTGGAGCTGCTCTTGAGCTGAAGCTGGGAGTTGGGAACTCTACTCAGGTTTCCCATGTGGGTGGTTGGAACCAAAGTACTTGAGCCATCCAATTGTTTCCAGAAACCTGCAATCTATGCCAAAGCCAGGAATCACCCAGGTGTTCTGATATGGAATGAAGACGTCTTAACTAGCAGAGTAACCACTACACTAAAACCTATACCTAAATCTATGAAATTTTCTAGTTTTAATTTTTTGTTATGTCTTTATTAAAGCATAAATATTAACTGTATTTGTGTATCAAGTTTATATTCAGTAAAATTGCTGAGCTTTCCCAACATATTTTATAATATTTATGAGATGACCTGTGGTTTCTTTTTTTTTTTTTTTTTTTTTTTTTTTGACAGGCAGAGTGGATAGTGAGAGAGAGAGACAGAGAGAAAGGTCTTCCTTTTGCCACTGGTTCACCCTCTAATGGCCACTGCGGCCGGCGCATCTCGCTGATCCGAAGCCAGGAGCCAGGTACTTCTCCTGGTCTCCCATGCGGGTACAGAGCCCATCCTCCACTGCCTTCCCTGGCCATAGCAGAGAGCTGGCCTGGAAGACGGGCAACCGGGATAGAATCCGGCACCCCAACCGGGACTAAAACCCGGTGTGCCGGTGCCTCAAGGCGGAGGATTAGCCTGCTAAGCCATGGCGCCGGCCGACCTGTGGTTTCTTAACAACACTATAATGCTTAACTCTCTGATTACAACCTTTTCTTTTTTTCTGATTATGTGTATACAGCCTTAAATTAAGTGCATATACATTATTCTCCAGCTAAGTCCTTGGCTGCATCCTACATTGCTTAGTACATAGTATATTACCATCCAGATAACATATTTTCTAATTCTCATTTTAATTTCTTTGAGAATATGTTCTTAAAATGCATTTTTCAATATTCATAAATGAAGTTGTTATCTTGATTTCTGTTGTTTATTTCTAGTACAGTGAATCATAGAACATATTGATACTTTGAAATTTGGTAGAATGGGTTTATATCCTAGTATATATTCTGTTAATATTTCATTTGCTAAAAATCATTACAATAGTAATTTTCATTATCTGAGAAGCTTCTTTTCAAAATGATCTGTCTCGGCAGTAGAATTTTCAACTTTTAAAGCATGCATATCTTATGATGGGTTGTATATCATGTGGTTCGAATATTTTGAAACTTGATAGTTTTCCTCTGCTTATTCTACAAATTACACAAAAATATGTCTTAGAATGTCCTGTGTGTTAGAATATGTATCCTTATCTTTTCAGCTGGGTGGATAATAATTTCAAAGTGCTTCGTCTTTCCTAGACAACTAGTATTATGAACAAGTCCTCTTTCTTTTCAGTGATATGTTTTGTGTTAAAATTATTTTTCTTGATACTAATGTAATGTATTTTATTTTGTATTATAACTGTACTTGGATTTGTTTGATGTTTGAATAGTTTATCATTTGTTATTTTCAAAATTTCTGAACTTTTATTCTATGATGTGTCTCCTTTAAGCAATACTTTTGTATTTTCTAAAAAATGTTCTTTAAATTGGAATATTATTACTGAGAAGGAAAGAACATGACAAAGTTTAGCAACACCATTATTTGCATCTTTGACAAAGCTTTTCATACACCTCTTCCAGTTTGAAAGATAAAATTTATATCAGAATTGATAATACAAAATATAAATATGTAAAATAATACATATAAAATTGAGTATGAAAAGTTTTATTTGAAAACTATATTTATATATACATTTGAAAGTGTGTGTGTATATGTATGTATGTGTATGTATATATAGACATATGTAAAAGAAGTGTGTCTACATCGGTTTGCTCATTTACTCCCATAATGCCTGCAGCAGCCAAAATCAGGCAAGGACAAACCTGGAGCTTAGAACTCCATCTGGTTCTCCCACATGTGTGGCAGGGACCCAACCAAGTACATGAATTACCACCTGCTGCCTGCAAAGGTGAGCATAAGCAGGAAGGAGGATCAGAGCAGACATGAAACTCAGACACTCCAATTTGGAATGTAGTCATCCCAAGGAAAGCCTTAACTATCACACTAAATGCTCACCCCTAAAATTGAGTTCTTTACAGAGAATTAGTATATTTTATAATAATTATAGAGGTAAATCACAGTAAAATTTAAATACCATCTAAAGTAAAAGCTTTCCAAGCAATATGTTACCATACTAAAACATAGAATGCATAATAAATGGAACAAAAGAGGTACTAAGGATCAAAGAGAAAAATTGGGAACCAATGTTTTGGTGCAGCCAGGTAAGCCATGGTGGGTTCTATAGGCATTCCAAATTGAAATACCTTTTTTTTTAAAAAAAAAAAAAGATTTACTTATTTTTATGAAAGAGTTACACAGAGAAAAGAAGAAATAGAAAAGCAAGGTCTTGCATCCACTGGTTCACTCCACAGATGGCTACAATGGCCAGGAGTGGGCCAGGCATAAGCAGGACCCAAAACCTTCTGGATTTCCCACTTAGACGGAAGGAGCCCAAGTACTTGGGCTGTCTTCTGCTTTTCCAGGCTATTAGCGCAGAGCTGGATCAGAAGCGGAGCAGTTGAGACACTGACCAGTGTCCATAAGGATGCCATTGTTGCAGGTGGTGGCTTGACCTGCTATGCCACAAAGCTGGTCCCTGGAATACTGTTTTGACTCCTGGCCACTTTGCTTCTGATCTGTCTTCCTGCTGTGTTTCAAGAAAGGCAGCAGAACATGGTCCAACAACTTGATCCCTTGCCACCCATTTGGGAAACCAGCATGGAGTTCCTGGCTCTTGACCTCTGGCTCAAATCTGGCTGTTGTAGATACTTGAGGAGTGAACCAACAGATGAGATATCTCTCTTTCTCTCCATGGATATCAGTATGTCAATCTGTCTATGTATATCAGGATGCCTTTCTAATAAAAATAGATAAATATTTTTAAAAAAAGAAAATCAAAGGTGTATGAAGTTTGCTGAAGTTAGGAGGCTCAGGTTCCATCCAGTTTGGGGTCAATTTGAGTTGGCTTCACTAACCAATATCCCACCTTGGGCAACACCGCATGGAGCAAGAAGTCAGTAGGCTGGTTCAGTTTAACACAGTCTACCCCAATGCATATTGTAATTAACTCTTGTAGGTTAAAGAGAGGATTCTCAAAGCTACAAGCGAAAAGAAACAAGTAACACAAGATAGCAGACTTAAGTAAATACCTTACAGGCTAGGTGGGAAAGGTACAAGAAACCTGAAAAGAATAATAACTTTATTAATATGTTAAGTTTTATGCTATATAGGTTTATGTCATCACACATCAAAAACTCAAAATGTGGATAAAAATAACATGAAAATGGAGTATTTTTTAAATCCTCTTCCATTTGTTTTTCTCACTGTAGTTTCAATGTGGCTTTCTATAACCAAATATTTCTTATAAGTCCTATGGTAGTTACAATGTGAAATCAGTAATAAATGTACTCAATAACTCATCAAAATGTACTATCAGAGAAAAATCACTTAACCACAAGAGGAAACTGTAAGAAGAAAGAGAGAAAAAGAAAAAGAAAGAAAGAAAACCAAAGTAAATGTATCATAGTAGTAATTAAAACTGTCAATAATTACCTTAAATGTAAATGGGTTAAATTCTCCAATGAAAAAGAAAGTTATTAATAGATTTTTAAAAAGTCCCTGTTATGTGCTGCTTATAAGAATTTCACATCACCTCTGTGGGTACACCCAGACTGAAAGTGAAGGGTTGGAATAAGATATTCTGTGCAAATGAATCCAAAATAGGAATAGTAGCATTTAGACAAACTAGAATTTAAATCAAAATTGGTAGAGAGAAAAAGGAAGTAATCATGTAATGGTAAAGGCTTAAGTTTAACAAGGGAAATTGTAAATATAAACGCACCTAATATTGTAATACCCAATTTTTTGATGCAGTGATTCATACAACTGACTTGGACAGATCATCCAGGCAGAAAATTAACAAACAGCAAAGTTAAATTTCACCCTAGATCAATTTGACCTAACAGACATCCACAGAATATTCTGTCCAACAGCTGCAGAATATGCATTGTTATCAGCAGTACATGAACTTTCCCCAGGATAGGGCATGTAGTACTTCAAAAAACAAATCTCAAAAAAATCTTTAAAAAATCATATCAATTCTTTTTCTGATCACAATGCAATAAAACTGAAAATGAATAGCTAGGAATTTTTTTAACTATATTAATGCATGGAGATTTAACAGCTTACCTTTTTTTTTTTTTAATTTGACAGGCAGAATTAGACAGTGAGGGAGAGAAACAGAGAGAAAGGTCTTCCTTCCATTGGTTCACTCTCCAAATAGGTGCTACAGCCAGCGCTGTGCCGATCCCAGCCAGGAGCTGGGTGCTTCCTCCTGGTCTCCCATGCAGGTACAGGGGTCCAAGCACTTGGGCCATCCTCCACTGCCCTCCTGGGCCACAGCAAAGAGCTGGACTGGAAGAGGGGCAACCAGGACTAGAACCCAGTACCCATATGGGGTGCCGGAGCCGCAGGCAGAGGACAATCCAAGTGAGCCATGGTGCCGGCCCATAGCAACTTATTCTTGAGAAACAAATAAAGAAAACTTTAAAATTTCTTGAAAGAAATAAAAAAGCAAATGTAACATACCAAATCCCATAGAACATTCTGGAAGCAGTAATTAGTCAATTTTAAAGCAGTTAAGATCTATGAAAGAAAGTCACAAAAAGTAAAAATAATTCAAATAACAATCTGTGGCTGTACCTGCAGTAACTAGATAACTAAAATAATCCAAACCCTAATTGGTAGAAGAACATAAATAAGAAATAAAAACAAATAAATTAGAGTAACACAATATATGAAAACTTGATGAACTGAATATCTGGTTAATCAGAAAAGATATACAAAATTGGTAGCACTTAACTAGAACAAGAAAAAAATAACACTGAGACACAATAAGAGGGACAGTGTAACTAGCACCATAGAAATAACAAGGATCATTAGATTTTCTACTACTGGCTGTGTATCCAAAGGGAATGAAATGAGTATGTTGAAAAGACACCTGCACTTCTATGTTTATAGCAGCTTTATTTACAATACCCAAATAATGGAAACAACCTTAATGCTCATCAGATTATGATGCATAAACAAATGGGCCTCAAATACTCTGTGGAATTCTGTTTTGTAGTAAAATGATTTTTTTTTTAAATTATGACAGTGTGAAGGGAGTTATATGTCATTTTGTTTACTGAAATTAATTAAGCACTGATAGAGAAATGCCTTATTTCTCACTAATGTGGAAATTAAAATAGTAGTTCTCACTGCAGTTGACATCATGAATGGTAGTTACATGAGGCTGGAGATAGGGGAAAAGGTGCAATGAGGTAATGTTGATAAAGTGAGTAATAAGTTATAGTTGGGAAAAAGTTCTTTGGTGCTATTGCACAGTGGGTGTAGATAATCATAATGTACAGTTTATTTCTTGTAAGCTAGAGGAAGTGATTTTGAATAGCTTTTCCTTAAATGAATGATAAAGTTTGAAGAAATATGTATGTTTACCTTAATTTGAACATTACCCAATGTGTACATGCATCAAAATGGTACATGATATGCCATAAATGTATACAACTTTATGTTAAAAATATAATTATATATATAATTATTATGAAATAATAGAAATCACAGTATCCACTAAAACAAAATAGATAAAATCTAGTTAAACCATTAATTTCATTGTCCCATTTTTATTGAATCATGTGTTCTGATAATGTAAGTCTTTGTCTAGAAGAATAAAAGGTCTTTTAATAGCTATAACTGTGTTTAATCCATGACTTTTCCTATGAAGTAATACTTATAGCTTTTGCTGCTTGAGTACAGTCTTGACAAAGAGACAGCTCTGAATTTAGTGATTTCTAATCTGGATCTGTATTTTAATTATTATTTATGGTCTTTATGCTCATTAGAGCCATTTGCCTAACTTTCCTTGATTAATGTGTTCTTGTTTCTTTTCAAATTTATTTGCTTAATTAACTTTATTTGCTTTGTAATGATTTAATTCTGTAATACTATAGATTTTACTATTATTCATATTTTATTTGTTCACATACTTTAATATATATGATGTTTTAAATGATTTTCTAGATATTTTATAGTATTGTTTTATTTTTTAATTTAAATTTTTGAATGACGATAAAAATAAAAGAATATATAGTATTTATACTTTGGACATGTTGTTGAGGTTAAATTCTGTAGTAAATTTTTTTTTTTTGACAGGTAGAGTGGACAGTGAGAGAGAGAGAGAGAGAGAGAAAAAGGTCTTCCTTTTGCTGTTGGTTCACCCTCCACTGGCCGCCGCGGTTGGTGCGCTGTGGCCGGCGCACTGCGCTGATCCGATGGCAGGAGCCAGGGGCTTATCCTGGTCTCCCATGGGGTGCAGGGCCCAAGCACTTGAGCCATCCTCCACTGCACTCCCTGGCCACAGCAGAGAGCTGGCCTGGAAGAGGGGCAACCGGGACAGAATCCGGAGCCCCGACCGGGACTAGAACCCGGTGTGCTGGCGTCGCAAGGTGGAGGATTAGCCTAGTGAGCCGCGGCGCCGGCTTAAATTCTGTAGTAAATTTAATACATTTGATTAATTTTGCTTATAATTAACTTAGCAGTGACTGTTGATTAAACTATTAAGCTTCTATGTAAGTTTACCTGAATAGCCATGGTCTGAGAGAATTATAAGAATATCTTAGGAATGACTTCATTTCAAAGGCTTATTGAATTTCCTATAATCTTTTTTTGCAAATTCTGGTTTGCTGTTAGATGATATTTTAGATTTGCCATTTTTATTTTTAACTGCTTTGTAATGTTGCTCTTGTGTATTAAATTTAATTTTAATACACTTTGAATTTTAAAAAGTAAATATGTTGCATTTGTGGTGGTAGATATGCTAAATAATTTATTTGATCATATGAATTTTTTGCTAGATATTTCCTTAAATCCATTAGCATCCACTACTTTTAAAAAAGTGTTGGTTTGGTGCCGGCGCTGTGGCATAGCAGGTTAACGCCCTGGCCTGAAGCACTGGCATCCCATATGGGCACCTGTTCTAGTACCGGCTGCTCCTCTTCTGATTCAACTCTCTGCTATGGCCTGGGATAGCAGTAGAAGATGGCCCAAGTCCTTGGGCCCCTGCAACCATGCAGAAGACCCCGGAAGAGGCTCCTGGCTCCTGGCTTCAGATTGGCGCAGCTCTGGCCATTGCAGACATCTGGGGACTGAACTAGTGGATGGAAGACCTCTCTCTCTGTCTCTACCTCTCTCTGTAACTCTGTCTTTCAAATAAGTAAAATAAATCTTAAAAAAAGTAATATTTTTTTGCTTTTGTTGCTATGTGATGCTGACTTTTTGTGCTGTTTGCTGGCTAATTTTTAAGTTTGTAAGATGAAACATTTGGTGAATTCAAAGACTTTTTTTGTTGTTGTTTCTTTGAGTTCTGGATTTCAGAAATCCAGTACACAGTCCTCTGGGCTAAAATCATAGTATCAGGAAGTTCCTTTAGAGGTTGTAAGGCATAATGTGTTTTCTTTTCCTATCCAACGGCTAATGGGTGCACCCACTTTCTGACTCATGACCCACTTCCATCTAAGCTAGCAATGTCCATTGCCATCTTTCCCACATCATATTCCTGACATAGCCTCTTCTGCCTCCCTTTCACACAATTAAGACCCTTGGTGGCAACATTGAATCCACCTAAAGTAATCTCTTGAATCAGCTCATGACATCTTACTCTCAACTAAATGCATTTTCTTTTTTCATGTAGTGTTTTCACAGGTACTGGAGATTAATGTGTGGGCATCTTTGTGGAGCCTTGTTCTGCCTACTAAAATGAGTTCGTTGTCTCAATCATCTAACAGGCAGAAAGATAAATAAGCTACAAATCAATCAGTATATATTAAGTTCTTGTTTTGAACAGCAGATTTTTTTGTGAAGATGTTTACCCATTTTTTTTATCAATTCAGGAGTGAAAATTTGGAGTGTATCATTATTCTTATTTGTATGGCTTGTATGTTTTTTTCTGCAATATAGTTGCACAAACCCTATGATGATTGTTAATTTTTTTAAAAAAAGATTAATTTTTTATTTGAAAGGCAGGGTTACAGAGAGGCAGAGGCAGAGAGAGCAAGAGAGAGAGGTTTTCCAACTGCTGGTTCACTTCCCAATTGGCCACAACGGCTGGAGCTCTGCCGATCTAAAGCCAGGATCCAGGAGCTTCTTCCTGGTCTCCCATGCAGGTGCAGGGGCCCAAGCACTTGGATCATCTTCCACTGCTTTCCCAGGTCATAGCAGAGAGCTGGATCGGAAGTAGAGCAGCCAGGACTCGAACCCAGTACTAAATGGGATGCTAGCACTGCATATACCACAGCACCAGCCCCACTGATTTTAAAATTTCAAATGAGACTGATTTATTCTTTAGCTATTCACAGAAATATCTGGGCTGGAAAAAAAATGTGATCGTATTGGTCACTTCTTCTACACTCTATGGATACGTTTCTGAACATGCCTCAGGGTAACAGAGAACCTGCATGATTAGACTAAAGCCGCAAGGTTCCAAGTCTTCTACACAGTTACTGAATGTTCTTTTTCTTTATAAACAATCTGACAGTCTCTGCATACTCTACAGCTTGAGAATAAATTAAGTTTGGAGTTTTGCTTGATGTAATGGTCATAACGTCCCACTTTCAGACAACTCTAAAGATACACATTTTCTTATGCATTAACTAACTGCTGACTTCTTCTCTCACCAGATTCAGTTTTCATTGTAATCAATGTCATTTCTTCATAAATTTCTTTTGTGATTATGATCATCAAATATTCTTGGCTGAATATTTGCATTTCCCTGATTTCAGGAGGAGAACTAACCTGAAATGACAACAGTTTGCACCTTTTTTCATGGGAAATTAAGTCTTTTGCTGTATTTGAAATATTTTCTGATGGTGCTAAATGACATAACATCAGGGTTAAGAATCCAGTTTATTTTGGGCTGTGTCATTTCTTTGGGAAAACAGTTTGATAACTTGCAAACTTTATTTCATTCTACTGTATAAGAATATGTAACCCCAAAGTATGTTTTAGAAATACATAGACATTAAAATGTAATGATATGCAATAGAGTAATTTAAAAATTTTTGTGGTGATGGGCATCAGTTACCATGCTGCTGCAGATGACCATATCCTATACTTGAGTGTCTAGGTTTGAGTCCAAGTTAAATTTCAGATTCCAGCTTCTTGCTAATGAGTACCCCGGAGGTAAACATGTGATGGCTCAAGTAGTTGTATTCCTGTCAGCCACGTGGAGACCCAGATTGGGTTTCTGGCTCCTGACTTTCACCTGGCCCACTCCTTGCAGTTGTGAGCTTTTGGGGTGTAAACCTACAGATGGAAGTGTGAGTTCTCTCTCTGTCTCTGTCTCTCTTTCCAATAAAATGAAGATAAAAAATTAAAAGAAACATAAATTTTAATTTTCAAAGATTTAAAGAGATCAGTAATAATTTCATTATATTAATAGAGCTGAAAACAGATGTTAAAAATTAAACTTGCTTAGAAGTATGATTATAAAATGGATTTTGCATCCTATAAATAAGACTTTTCCAATACTGCTGAATTTAATATCAATTTAAATATTTTGCCTTTTGTGAAAAATGAGGAACTCCTCTCTGAACTAAGAAGAAAAAGGAGTATCTGCTATCTTTGCTATTGTGGAAGAGCCTGGATCATTCATAGTAATTCATTTTGGCAACTGAGCAATAAAAAATTATAAACTCCAGAATGGAGAAGGCAATTTGCTATTTTCAGATGATTCTATATAAAATCCCTCAAAAATAGGTGAACACAGATCAGTTATCCAGTCCTAAATAAATGATTATATCTTCTTTTGCATATCAAATCAGAATTCCAAGGATTCAATGTTGGTGTCTTAATTTCTAATTTATTAAATCAATCATTTTTTCTAGAAAAATAAATAGCTAAATGGATTAAATGTTTAGTATGTTAAGAATTATGCAAAGTAGTTTCCATAAGTTATTTCTAAATATATACAGTTGTTACCCATATTTTACATAGTTTTTTTTTAGAGAGTCTATTTACCTGTACACATACACAGTTTTCATTAAAATTTGTGCTTATTGGAAATAGGGAGAGATTGACAAAAGGATTTCCCATTTATTGGCTCACTCTCCAAATGCCTGCCAACAACCAAGACTGGGCCAAGCCAAAGATGGGAACTGGATCACAATCTGGACCTCCCACATGTGTGTGTCAGAGACCCAAGTACTTGAACCATTATCTGCTGCCTCCCAGGGTGTGCATTAGCAGGAAATGTGATTTGAGAGCAGAGTCAGGACTTGATCACAGGTCCTTTGATGTGGTATGTTAATTCCCTGAGCTGGATCTTAATCAGTACGCCAAATACCCACTCTACTAACTTTCTAATTAGACACTGGATAATCCAGATTCACTATTCTTTATCTTTAATTTTCCAAAATTCAAGTGTATAAAATTCTGTCAATCTTTACTTACTATAGATTAAATTGATCTTCTGTATATAAAGAGAATTGAAAATTAATCTTGATGCGAATGGAATGGGAGAGGGAGTGGGAGATGGGAGGGTTGTGGGTAGGAGGGAAGTTATGGGGAGGAAAAGCCATTGTAATCCATAAACTGCACTTTGGAAATTTATATTTATTAAATAAAAGTTAAAAATAATTCTGTCACAAGATAAATTCAAAGTTTAAATCTGATATTAAATGTCAGAGAAACAAATCAGAATAAATTTAGAATAGCCCTTAAGTAAAATGTAACTCATTTCTCTATTCCACACTTATCTCAGTTCTGTTTCTTAGCACAGATGGATGAAGTACTTGTTTTAATATAACTATTGAGAGAACAATGGAAAATGAGATCTTTAAAAAAAATTAAAAAGCTTGTCCTCATCCAGTTAATACAGAAATCTGAAATTATATCATGAGTTTAAACATTATAAAAACCCAGGTATAAGACACATTCTAGAGTTACACTTCAGTTCTACAGTCATGAAGGAATTGTCAAAACCTTGATGCTTATCTAGATCTCCTGTTATGAATGCCCACCACAATGATGGAAACGTTTTGGTATCTCTTCCTCTGATTATTGTCAGTGAAACAATTTCAATTTATCATCTGTAGAAAATAAAAAGAGTTGATAAACATATAGAATCCTGAAAGGTTTTCCAGAAAACAAAATCATTCAATTCAATTAATTAATTAAATATCAGCCCTCCCACTGACACTCCCACATTTCCTCTTCCTTCCTCTCCCCACCCCCAGTCCTATTCTCCATTACGATTCATTTTCAATTAACTTTGTACACAGAAGATCAACTCTATAATAAGTAATATTTCCACAATTTGCACACACACACACACACACAACACTGAGAACAAGTATCACAGTTAACTCTCATATACAACTCAATGAACACAGAGGTCTTGCCTGGGGAGTTAGTGCAGAGTGACTCCTGTTGTTAATTTAACAATTAACAGTCTTATGTATGGTGTCAGTGAAAACCCATGACATGAGCTGCCTAGGCTATAGAAGCCTTTTGAATCCACAAACTGTTAATATTTAGACAAGAATAAACAAAGTGGAAGTTCTCTCCTCACTTTAGAAAAAAGTACAACCTTCTTTGATGGCCACTTCTTTCTGTTGGGGTCTCACTCACAGAGATCCTTATGTAAAATATTTTTTGCCAAAGTGTCTTGATTTTCCATGCCTGAAATGCTCTCAAAAGCTTTTCAGCCAGACCAGGAAGCCTTAAGGGCTGATTCTGAGGTCAGAGTGTTACTTAAAAAGCAATTGTCATTCTATAAGTCTGCTATGTGGACTGCTTCCCATGTTGGAACATTCTCTCCATTTTAATTCTATTATAATTACCCCACACTGGATCCTATCTATATGTTCACTTTAATACTTAATATGATCACTTTAACACTTATGACATTTTGATCACCCAGCTTAATGGGACTTGGGTCCCATGACAAGTTTTTAAACTCTACTCTTAGAAATTAGACCTTAAGAATGTATGCAGAACTATACAGCTTTACAGTTACAAACTTCTCCCCCCTAATTCCCACTCTATTTCTTACTGAGATTCATCTTCAATTGATGTTATATATGCATGATTAACTATTTTAAGTAAGGAGTTCAACAAATAGTGTGAAGACAAAAAAACTGAAAACCAAACCAAAACAAAAAACTGTTCCTTGACAGTCAATTTTTTATTGTTTATATAGCTCAACCATTTGTTTAAGAGAGAATATATTAGACCTCAGTTGGTTTAATCAAAATGATGGCAGTTGTTGAGCTAGGCAGTTGGCCCAATGGTTAAGACGCTGGTTGGGATGCTCACATCCTGTATCAGAGTACCAAGTCCACTTCTGATTCCAGCTTTCTGCTAGTGTGCACCCTGGGAGACAGCAAGTGATGATTCAAGTACTTGGGTCTCTCACCCACATGGGAGACCTAGATTGTATTTCTGGCTCCTGGCTTCAGCCTGGGCCAGCTCTAGCTAGAACAGTAGATGGGATACTAGCTCTTTCTCTTCCTCTCAAAAACTAAAATAAGTGATAGTTTTTTTTTTAAAAGGCAGTAAACTTAAGATTAATCCTTTGTGTAGATCGATGTGATGTGATTTTTGTTCTCAAGACTTTTAGCCAATTTGTAATACCCATATTAGATCATTAACCTTTAATTACATGATGTAGAGACAATGATAGTCTGGACAAAAGAAGGTAAAGTTTTCTTGCAGCTGATTTTTCCCATTTGTTCACTGAGTATTTAAGTCAAATTTTTTTGGTTTTGTTTTATTACTTTTTAAATTTACAAAATTATCTGTAATTAATATGTACAACATGTTTTATAGTACATAAACATTGCAGAATGACTAATCTTAGCTAATTAACATATGTATTATTATACATAGTCATTTTTGTGGTGAGAAAACTTATCTACTCTCTTAACCTTTTTAATAATATAATGTGTTATTAACCAGAGATGCCAAGTTGTACAACAACTCTCTTGTTTATTGCATCTGTCAGGCAAGCTCACCATTTCTAATTAACTCCAAAATTATTCTCCTCTTCAGATCCCTCTTGAAGTTAAGGCTGAATGTATTTGCTTCATTCTATTTGCTTTTTCTTGTGACAGTTCACACATATTAATCTTAATTAGGAAATTCCAACATTGATTCTAGTAAGAGATCTCTTATTAGCCACAGATCTCTTCCTTGGATTTTTCTTTCTACTACCAAATTAGAACTAACCATCGGCCAGCACTGCAGCTCAATCGGCTAATCCTCCGCCTGCGACGTTGGCACCCCAGGTTCTAGTCCTGGTCATGGCACCAGATTCTGTCCCGGTTGCTCCTCTTCTAGGCCAGCTCTCTGCTATGGCCTGGGAGTGCAGCGGAGGATGGCCCAAGTGCTTGGGCCCTGCACCCGCATGGGAGACCAGGAGGAAGCACCTGGCTCCTGGCTTCGAATCAGCGCAGTGCGCTGGCCGCAACGCGCTGGCTGTAGTGGCCACTTGAGGGGTGAACCAGCGGCAAAAGGAAGACCTTTTTCTCTGTCTCTCTCTCTCTCACTAACTCTTGCCTGTCAAAAAAAGAAAAAAACAAAAAAACAAAAAACTAACCATCAATTATTGTGTACTTTAATTTTATTCAAGTTACACTGTGACAACCGGCATAAGGCCTCATACTGAGGGATATGTTATGATTATATGTAAATAATGTGATGTGATTGTTACTACCAAGTCATGTAAAGATATCAACACAGATAAAATTCTAAACATTCCAGGATTTCTGGTTCCACATAGCCTATTAATCAAAAGGCAAGGTTTTTTATTCCTTCTTGGAGTGGCAGTGTTTGTTGCAGCCTTTCTTATCAGATCTTTTCCATGGAATACTTTACATTTCCTTGAACCTTATTGGTTGTCTAAACTGGAGGTGGGAAACCTTTATTCTACCAGAGACCATTTGGATATTGGTAACATCATTTGCAGGCCAAATGAAATTATTAGCTTAAGAGTTACCCTGCTGTAAATTTGTTGAATTTTGAGTGGTGGTCTTGGCCAAGCCAGATGGATAATTTTGTGGGTCTTATATGACCTATGGCCTGTACATTCCTCACTCTTAGGAATCTCTTATGCATAGCTGCTTTATTAGTATTTACCATTTCTCTGCATAGCTTATGGAAATTCCTTTCTATAATATTTGCTAATGTATTTAATAATATTAATATTGCTTTATGTCTAGCATATTGTCAAACTTACCTATTTTAACCAGAGAGACCATGCCTTGTTATGTGGTTTTGATACTACAGTTATCATCTTCAAATGTGAGAAATAATATCCTCACCTAATTATTGATACTGATTATTGTACAAAAGTCAGGGATGAGAACAATATGTCAACATATTTAACCTGACATTATTTCCAAAGCAGTTTACCTGATTTTGTTGCTCCAAGTACCAAAATACTATTTTGCGGTTTTATGGTTTAATGGGAAATATTCTTGATTTCACTTCCTCATTTCTCCCAAGATAATTGATGATTTACCTACTATTGCATTAACATTCCTAAACTTCTTTGCAACCTAATCCTAAGAATCTGAAGTAGTCTTTCAAACTCTAATTCATTGTCCTGTTTTATTTCTCAGTTCTAATTAAATGTGATTAGCAGCATTATCTTACTATTTGGGGATACTTGGAGTGTTATGTAGTATTTTCTTAAAATAATTTCTTTTATTTGAAAGCCATTGTGAGTGAGAAAGAAATATAAATCTTCCATTTGCTGTTTCACTCTCCAACTGCTCATAATTGGGCAGGGTAGAAGCCAGGAGTCAGGAAATCCATCTGGGACTACCTTGTGGGTAGAAGGGTCCCAAATACTGGTTCCATCATTTATGGCCTAGCAGGATACACATTAGCAGGAAACTGGGTAAAAAGTCAAGTACGTGGGCATCCCAAGCAGTGGCTTAACCCACTGAGTCACAATGCCTGTGCTCATATTGTATTTTCTAATAATATATAGAAAATCAACGTTTTTGTACCAAATGTATCCACCGACTTGCCAAGAAAGCTCAAAATTATCTGGTTTTCTAATGCAGGTCTCTGAAGAGTATGACTCTCAGGTTTCAAATCTTTTGAAAGCCGCCTACTAGGAAATGAGTGAGGGGATGATGGGTGTGAATAGTCACCTCTGGATGCAAGAATTGCCATGACTATTCACTGTCCAGCCTAGATCATAGCTTGCAGTCCACATGAAGACAATTATTTCAGGTCATATTGGCTTGGTACTTAGTCAAATTTGTTGTGTTGGGACATAGACCCTAGCCGCCTTATTCTCTATATTTTCTACCGACCTCTACAAAAGTACTGGTAATTTGATGTTTTAGAATCTGGCTGTTTATGGCCTCTTCCCCCAACCACAGTATTTGTTCTTGTGTTCCTTCATGGCATTTTGAGGTTTATTTCTGTATTTACTATTTCTCTTTATTGGCTTATCTATTTTTGTTTAAGAAAGGATGTGTCGGCTGCTTGAGTTTGGACATGGGTTTTTCTCTGCTATTGTATGTATTAGTTTGTTTAACAACTACATTTTATTCCACAGATTAGATATTTAATTTGGGATCTGTGAAAGGGTTAAGTGGCTTGATGACCCATGAGATTTTAATAAATGATAAAGCTAGACTTTACATTGAATTTCCATATGCCAATACTTTACCACCAGTATTATTTTTGAAGGCACTTTATTTTGTTTCTGTAAAGAAAATCCCTTTGGTATTTGCCTCGACAATAAATGACACTGAAATGAAGTTATGTTGACAGACTTTCAATTAGTGAGCTACTTTTATAACCTCCTGTCATTCTGTTCTCTTAAAAATTCTGTCCACATATCTTTAAGGATTCCCTTTCTCTGATTGCTTCCTTTCCTACTGTTTTCTGTAGCAAAAAAAATCTGTTTTAAATCTTTTCCAATTTTTGGTAATGTGCCGTCATTTCTCATCTACTTTGCACATCAGCCTCCAGAGCTCCCATCCTCATTTCCATTCCACCCTAATCTCCATGTAGTCAGAGGTTACACATTTTATTCATTTCTCATATATTGAACACAGTCAAATGAAGATGATGATAAGAACTTCAGGTTCTATATGAGAATGCCCCTGTGACACTTTACAAGAACTAAAGTGATGTTCATTGACCATTCTGCATTTTATAATAAACTAATTTTATATAATGACATCCAAAATTATCTGGGCTCAAAGTTAGTTTAGGGAGAAAATGGCATTTTCTAAAATATTGACTCTCTGAAATGTTTTCTGTTTTCAAAACATTAGTATTCAATCACAGATTATATTTCTTGTTGCATTATTATTGCACATTTATATTTAGTTTCTCTAATTGTGGCTACAAGCCTGAATGATACTTGATATTAATATGTGCAAAACTATATTTCTTATCTTTCCTAGAAAAATTCTTGTGATATTAGATACATACTCTTCCCAATTACAACCTGCATGATGCCAAGTAACTTTTTTAAATGAAAAAAATAGAGTACACTTAAAATTTGAAATGACTGTCAACAAAATTGAAAGACTAAAAGCAATATTTAAATCTACACTCACGTGGTCTTCATATTAAGTTCTTCAGATATTTTAAACAAATACTATTACATGCAATATACACAGAAACTTATGACTAATTCATAAAGGTTTTATTCTCCTGTTATCGCATTTTCTGAGCAA